>NW_022436948.1:21357272-21537024 GCF_009761245.1 Sapajus apella | reverse complement strand
ACATGTATGTATATATATAACTAGAAATATGTATTTCTAGTTTCTTGTATTCATAATTTTCTCATATTTTATGAATATTTGTTTCTATTTCAGTTTTCTAACAATCATTACTCAACTTTGTTGTTACAAATATTTACAATCATCTTAATGATTGTTTACTTTGTATATTTGAAACCTGTAAAGTGCCGCAACCAGTTATGTATCAACTAGGGACCTGAATGTTATATAATGAAAACTGTAAGGATAGATTAACAGAAATTACTTATTTGTTAAAGATTTTCTTTAGTCAATCAATTATATTATCTATCCCTTCTAATTATATATATAGCTGTATATGTGTATATATATATATACACACACACACACACACAGCTGAATGTATATATACACACACACATGTTGTGTATATATATATGGTTGGGCTATACAATAAGCAAAGCATTATATACGTATTATATGTGTATTGTATTGATTAATAAATGTCATTAACTTAAATGAGTTACCAGACGTATCTGATTCTCAAGTAAGCAGGAAAAATGAAGTGCAAAAATGTGTGTATATATGCATATAATACATACATAATGCTTTGCTCATTCTATATCCCAACCATAATAAGAAAGGTGCTAATTCATTCATCAATTTTCAATATCACATATATGTGTGTATATCTTCATTGTTTATAAAATACATATAAACATATATGTGCATATCTACATTCAGATATATGTGTGTGTTTGTGTGTGTGTGTGTGTGTGTGTATAAAGAGGGAGAGAGAAGTACTTGAAAACATTCATCAGTTTTGGTGGGCAAGATGGAATACTGATTAAATGACTTTTTGGTCATTTATATTTTACTTTTTTTTTTTTTTCTTCCGAAAGCCTACAGCACACCCGGTATTCCCAGGTGTTCTCCCATCCAAGGACTAACCAGGTCTGACCCTGCTTATTTTACTTTTCTTAAAATAAAAAATATTAAAAATGATGGAAACTATCTCAAATAATATTATTTTATGATACAGTATCAGTTGAGTTAATATACACCCCATAGTTATAAATTTATCTTATTTAAATTAATTGTGTATTAAATACACAAACTTGAAGACATAGTGACAAATATTATTTGCTTATTTCTTGCAGATGTTTGGAGGTCTGCATTCTGTTTGTGATACACTACATTTTACTTGATTCCTTGATGTCAACCAATACAAAAATAAACTAACATGCAGAGAAGGTAGATTTTTATCTGATTAATCAACTTAATTGATAAATTACATTAAAGCAATATTAATAGAATAATGAGGCCAATATTTTTGAAGAAATAGGAGTGGAGGGTAAGTAAATTTCAGATTTACAATCAGGAATTCTTGACGACCATAAGCTGCTTACCGGACACAGGTGGCTGTTTTCTCAGGAGAGCATTTCATAATAGGTTTTAAATGAGGAAATGGGAATCATCAGTTTTAGATACTTTTGAAATCTCACAAGTGTGAAAGGCTTCATACATCATAACTGAAATAATGGGAAGTGATTAATAAATGTCATTGACTTAAATGAGTTGCCAGATGCATCTGATTCTCAAGTGAACAGGAAAAATAAAATGCAAAAAAGCCTCATAAAATGTGTCATAACAGTTTGTGATAATTTATGTGAAACCACAGAGATGATTCCAATTTCCAAACATAATGCAATTTTAGAAACCTAAGTTATTTATTTGTAGAATGTAATCAAATTATGTTTTAACGTTTGAAAAAAATTGTTTTTCTCCTCTCTCAATGTATAATGAGAAAAAAATGACAACAAAAATATGAATAAAATATTAAAATATCTCATTTGAGTTAACAAGGAATCGACTGGATTATATATATGTATGTCATTTAAAATAAATAGTTAAAAAATAGGCCATTAACAGGAGTCCATCTGTTCAGTGATCATTTTTTCTTTTTAAATAATAATTTCTTAGATTTTGTTTTAAAAGCTAGGAATTAACTTAGTTAATAAGCTACACCATGATACATGTCATTGGATAGTCATTTAGCAAAGTTAAATTTTAGAAAATCATGTTAATATAGAAGGTTTTTCTTTCCTATGAGAAAGTTAATTTCTGGCAATAATTCAGTATTTTAATGTTTTCTTATGAATCTTTTTAAAAATTTATAGCAATTATAAAGCCTATCCATGATAAAATTATATTTAAGAAATGTGCTAATTCATTCATGTTGCAAACCAGGTAAATTTTAGCTTTATGCCAAACATTGAGTCTCTCCATATTCTTTAATATAAAAAAGGTTATGGTGTTTAAAATATCACGAAACATTTTATTTTATTTTGTATTGGTGGTGGTAATGGAGGTTTTCTAATTATATCTGTATCCCACTCCTAAAGATTCTGATTTATAGGTCTAGGGGAGTGATCCGGGCATTAGAATATTTTATTTGCTCTATGGCTTATTTAAATTGCAATGAGTTTGAGTTGCACTTTTTTACTTGATATTAATCAATATTTCTTTGCTTAAAACACTTTTATTTATTCATCATATGCGCACATATATGTTTCTGCATATCTTTAGAATATGTCAAATACAAGGCACTGTGTACTGTGAATAGCATAAAGTGAAATAAAATAACTTCCTCTTCAATAAAACTAGCAGCAATTATAATATTCTTTGGTAATTTTATCTACACTAAGTGCTAAATATGAATAACTCTGAAATCTATTTTTTCACAACAAAACTGGTGTTTAAAATTTTATTTGTTGATTAATTCATGAGTATGTAAATTGAATATTCTACTAGTGCCCTGAACTCAAAACGCCTTAAACAGAACTGATCATCATCTTCCCAAAATTAATTATTCCTTCTGATTTCTTTATCCCTTTCAAAGGAGTAAATAAACTCTTCTGTTTCTTCCTTTGTGCTGGCTGGAATATCATGATAGCTGAAGCTAGAGGAGTTGCTTTGATAAGCTGGTGTTTAACAGAAACGATGCACCAAGAAGAAGCTGTATTCTCCATACTTTTCAGCAACATGCGACCCAGTTTCTCATTTTTAAAGTAAATCATGTAAAAATCCCATTTAACCAAAATGGTTTGGTTTTTGTTGTCACTCTCATTTAAGCATAATCAGAGCCAGTATTTATTGAATATTTTTTGCATTTTTGGCAAATACTTTACCTACAATTAATGTTCATAATCTGCCTACCAGCATACTATGTGCCAAGAAAAAATTCCATGCAAATTTCTGTAACCACAGAATTTAGATTTTACTTGAAGAAGATAGAAAATAAATGATGAAACTTACAGTATGTCAGATAATGAAATATAGAATATACCTTTTATTTTATGACCTTAGATTATATACATACACATTTATATATAAGCATATATAAATTTTTATATACATAATTTGTATATAAATATATAAATGTGTATATGTATATAATTGATATAGAAAAATTATATATATTTTTTCAAGCAATTCTATACTTTTACTGTTTAAATGAACTGAATTTGATGCTGTAGAAAGAAATGTGGGTTAAACCTCAGATATCAGAGGCAGTTGTCAGGTTAAGTCTCAATTGCCAGGTGGATGCTAAGGTGGCTTGTGGAAACCTATTTGCGTATGGAGTTCCATGGCTTAAATGTGTCGCCCAAGAAGCAAGTGTTGGCAACTTAATCCCCAATGCAACGTTACTGGGAATTTGGCCTGATGAGATATGTCTAGGTCATAAGAGCTCCACCTTCATAGGTGGATTAGTATTGCTTTTAAATGGGTTTAAGGCTTTGAGTTTAATTCCTTTCTCCCATGCCTTCATTCTCTCTTGTCCTTCTTCTTTCTACCATGAGATGATGCAGCAAAGAAGGCCCTCACCTAAGGTGGGCCTTTTGACCTATTACTCCCAACCTCCAGAACTGTAAGAAGAAAATTTTTGGTTTTAATTCTTTTGGGTTTGTGTGTGTGTGTTGTTTGTTTGTTGGCTTGTTTGAGATAGGGTCTCACTTCGTCACCCAGGCTAGAGTGCAATGGCAGAAACAAGGCCCACTGCAGCCTCCATCTTTTGGGCCCAAGTGATCCTCCCACCTTAGCCCCCCATGTAGTTAGGACTACATGCATCTTGCTAATTTTTGTACTTTTCTGTAAAAACAGTTATACCATGTTGCCCAGACTAGTCTTGAACTCGTGAGCTCAAGCCATCCTATGGCCTCTGCCTCACAAAGTGTTAGGATTACAGATGTGAGCCACTGCGTCCTTACTGTTTGTTTGTTTGTTAATAAATTAACCAGTCTTAGGTGTACTGTCACAGCACAAAATGGGCCGAAACTGAAAATTGGTACTGAGCAATGAGGTTGTCGGTATAACAAATACCTGAATACATGGAAGTGGTACTGGAACTTCTAGCCTCCAACGACTAGAGTGTAGAAGAATTCGGAGGAGCAGGCTAGAAAAAGCCTAGACTGCAATAAATGAAACATTAAAGGTGATTCTAATAAGGACTCAGAGGAAAAGAAAAATTGGAAAATTCTAGAATTTCTTAGCTATTAAGTAGTAATGATCAGAATGCTAGTAGAAATACAGACAGGAAAGGACATTCTAAAAAGGATTCAAATAGAACCAAGGAACAGTGTATTGGAAACTGGAATAAAAGTCATCATTATATAGTTGCAAGGAACTTGGTGTGATTGTGTCCATGACTTAGGGTATTATGGAAGGCAAAACTTAAGAGTGATCAACAAGGATATCTGGTAGAAGAAATGTCTTCCCAGCCAAGCATCCAAGGTGCTGCATGGCCTCTTTTGTCCACTTAAAGTAAAATGAGAGAAGAAAAACATAATTTAAAGATGGAATTTATAGCTGAAAGAAAAAATTTTGGAAATTTTTAGCATTGCCATGTTGAGAATGAAAAGGCCTATTTTGGATAACCAACTTTATGTATAGCCAAACAATCCTTTGCCAAGGAGAATGCCACAGATAGAAGAGATCCAGATAATAATCATCAAAACAATGAGGGAAAACCCTCAAATGCACTTCAGAAATCTTTGAGGCTGCTCCTCCCATCACAGGCCCAAAGCATGACCTTGCGGGCAGCGGGTTTCCAGGGAGATGCCCATGGGACCTCAGCATTTGCTGCCCTGCACCACCTCAAGTGTCTGCTCCCTGTATATTGGCACAATGCTCCTCAGTTGCCATGGCCACAGCTCACTGGGGCCCAAGTGCAGCTTGGGCAGCCCCTCCAGAGTGTGCAAGCAGTGAGCCTTGGCAGCATCAATGTGTTGCTAAGTCTGCAGCCACAAAGAGTTTCAGAGCTGTGGGACTTTGACAGTCTTCACCTAGATTTCTTGCTTTCAGAAGGAGTGAGCAAGGAACAAAAAAAATCTGTAACTGGTTGTGGTCAATTAGTTGTAAATACCCCTGCACTCACCAGCCATCTCTGTCAAGTTTTAATGTAGGTTGTAGACAGCTTGGTGCTCCAGGCAGAAACTTGCCACAAAAGCAGAGCTGCCACAGAGAGTAGCACCTAGCCAAGCATGGAAACCCGACCAGCAGAGTCTCCTCCAGCTCCTAATGGGGCTGTGGGAGTGGGACCATCACCAAGACCCCAGAACTGTAGAGCTACGGGCATGAAATGATAGCCACAGAGAGCCGCAGGCAGGAGATTCCAACTCAGAGAGACCTGTGGCAAGGCTGAACCATAAAGTTGAGCCTGCTTGAAGCTTTGGGGGCCAAACTCTCTCTTGTCTATCTGGCATGTAGGATATGTAGTCAAAGAAAATTGTTCTGAAGACTTATGATTTAATCCTATTTTCCCTATTGGATGTGGGACGTATTTAGGACTAATTACCTCTTACTTCTTGCTAATTTTCCCCTTTAGAAATGGAAGCATGTTTTGCTATTGTATTTTGAAAGTAGATAACTTGTTTTAATTTTACAGAGACAGCTGTCGAAAATTTGCCTCAAGATGAATTATATTTTGAATCTCTCCCATGTCAGATTTAGATAACTACTTGGACTTTGGACCTCTTAGTTGATGTTGGAAAATGTTAAACTTTGGGGGAATATCAAGATGGAATAAATGTGTTTTGTTTGTGAGAAAGACATTATTTTGGGGGGCTACGATGGAGAGCTATGGCTTGAAAGTGTCAACCAAGAAGCATGTGTTGGAAACTTAATCCCCAATGCAACAGTGATGGAAAGTTGGGTGTAAAAAAAGATGTTTATGTCACAAGGGCTCTAACCACATGAATGCATTTTTACTGATTTTTAAAAGGTTGAGCCTGCAAGATTGATCTCTCTCATACCCACGCATATGTGGCTTCTTGCTCTTCTATCTTCCACCATGGGAAGGGTCCGTGAGAAGACTCTAACCAGAGGCAGGCCCCTAGACTTTGAACTTCCCAGCCTCCAGAACTGTAAGAAAAAAATCCCTGCTTTTTAAATATATAAATTATCAAGCTTCAGATATTCTTTTATAACGGCAAAAATGGACTAAGACATGGAGCTTTAAGAGACATCTGACAAAAATAAAACTTAAGTGAAAAAGTGGGCAGATAGAATGAGATCCTGTCCCATGAAAAAATCCCTGCACAGTCATCAGGTGAGAGAAGAAATTCATGTCTTCAGTCTACATATGTACACCCTAGAGGTGAAGAATTATAGATTAAAAAGCCAAAATTACTTTTTAATTATTTTGTATCACAAAATGAGACACTATCAGCACTTTTCGAGACACCTCTGTCTATGTCAACCAAAAGGCAAAACCCAATTTATATTCCCCGTACAACAGACCATCACATAAATCAGCCCTGTGAGAGCCCATGCCATCTAATTACAACATTGCAGCTATCAGAACTAAGCCAAGTATCCCAGGAGAAACAAAACCACCTGTTTCTAGCCACACAATTGAGCCATGTAAACCTGTGTCATGCTTTGTGTCAAAGAAGTGATAGTACCAGCTACTTAGAGATAAATAACTGGTGCTTAGGACTGGAGCAGCCTTGGAACAAGAGTATCACTTAACAGTCCCAAAAAAGTGGCAGAGGAGAAACCATGGCTGGAAAAGCAGAGGCTATAGTGGAAGATACTCTTTGAGGGTTCCTCAAAAGCCTGGAGTTAGGGTATCTTGCCGGTAATTGAAATTCCTATGTAAAATGTTGGAGAAAATAATAAAGTTAATTTGGATGTGTGCTATTTTTTTCACAGACACTTGTAAGTTAGACCTATAGGTTTTGTTTATGTATCAATATTATAATATGCTACTTTAATACTGGTGCTAGTGTATTAATCCTACGAGTTCAATTGTGTAGGTTTTCAATGAGAACACATGGACACAGGACGGGGAATATCACACACTGGGGCCTGTCGGGGTGTGGAGGGCTAGAGGAAGGATAGCAGGGTGGGGGAATAGGGGAGGTGTAGCATTAGGAGAAATATCTCATGTAGATGATGGGGTAATGGATGCAGTAAACCACAATGGCACGTGTATACCTATGTAAGAAACCTGCACGTTCTGCACATGTACCCCAGAACTTAAAGTATAATAATAAAAATCAAACAAGTAAACATCATCATTAATCTGTTTCTATAATTTTTTGAGAAGAAAGCCATGTTTATGAGTGTTTGGCAGCTAAAAACTGTAAGAATCTGTAAAAATTACTACACCACAAGATTAGCTAGAAAGAGGCTGATCTGGCATTGGAATGAGGCATAACGACATAACTCTTTCACAAAGAAAGCGTATACCAGGGTGTTGCCTAGGGCTTCCTTAGCATTTTCTTTGATTCAAGAGCAGCGTTTTTTCCTCCTCAAAAAGCAAAAACAGACATCTCATCATAGGGCTATAGGATATCGGTTGCAATTTTCCTTTCCTAGAATTTCATTGTTGATATTTCCGTATTCACATTTTCAATCACATCCATGTCGATTTTGACATGTAAAATGTGAATAAAATTATGTTAAATTAAATACATAACACACATGTGCACACACACACACATAGGCACATATACACATGGGCATATATGTTTACGTGAGATGTTTCTCAAAGACTAGCAGGACCTGTTTTTTTAGTTATTATTATTCAGTCATGTTTCATTTTACTTTTCTGTTATGAAGAAATCTGATTAACCCTGACATTGACCCTTTACGTAATGAAGTTCACGTTTTTGAGCTTCAACTCTGAAAACACATTTTAAGAATGAATAGCAGTGATAATACACTCATATCTTCCCAGTGGCCCTTCCTAGCTTTATTATGTGATAATTATTTATTTCTTAGACAAACTTCACTTTCTTTAGACATGCTAAAGGGTCATTTTTACTCTCTCCACATTTCTATCATGGTGTGAATAAGCTGAATAAGTAAATAATAAACTAATGAATAAATACATAAATGTGCATTAAGCTGTCTAGGTTCATAAAAGGAATTAAGCCCAACTGGGACCAGCAAAAATGTTTTAATTAACCAAAATACAATTAGAGCAAAAAATTAACTAATTGAGACTTTTTTATTCATTCTTTACATTTGTTTGCTTTTTTGTGCGTGTCTGTGTGTGTTTGTTGTGTCTTTAATCATTGTATAGAACACAGTGGTGGTATTTGCTGACATGGAGATTCACAAGAAAGATGCATAAAGTGAATGGTTAAAATAACTAAGTTTTAATTCTAATGAAGAAACATCAACATTCTTTGTTTGAAAGTAAAATAAACATGTTTTCAAAAAGCATATACAAATATAATATTACTTTTGTATCAATAAATTGCTTTTCATACAGTACATCTTTCCTGGTCATATAATAACTGAGTAACACAGACCTCATCACAGATGTATTTGAGAAAGGTAGAAATTAAAGTAAGGCAGTTTCAAAAACAAAAGCAGTAAACCTCAATGATTCCTTTGTGTGTTTTCTTGTATCTGGTCCAATCAAATATAGTGTTGTTTTTCTGTTTTTAAGTCTCATTATACAGCCCTGCCAGTAAACAAAAAAATAAAAGTACTCAATATGCATATTTACGAGCAGATACCAAAATTATTTGCATTTCATTTTCATAAATCCTATTCAGAAAAAATATATAAATATAAATATAATATAAATATTATATAAAAATATAAATTGCTAAAATAAAAATAGTCTAGATGAAGCTCTGTATTTGAAAGAAAGTACTGTAAGTTTTGTTTTATATATATGTTCTTTTTAAAAAATAAGTTCCTGTAAATCTATTATTTTACTTAAGAAAATAATAACTGTATCATTTTTACTAGTGTTCATAGACTTTAAAACTAAGAAATTACCATTCATGTAAAATACTTTCATATAAATCAAAGTTTATTTCATCAGTGCTTTGATACACTGAAATGGATACTTTTATATTTCTGATTTAAATTGGAAGTAATTTAATTAAATGCTGAAAAAAAAAGAAAGACAAAGAAGGATAGAAATAACAGAGACCAGATAACCAGGAAACAGGGAAGAAAAAGCCACATAGATAATTAGAGCTATTTCTGACTGAGCATGCTTATCCAAATGACAAGAATAATTTCAGCAATGGAATTCAAGGTGTTGACTGACTCATCAACTTCATAACTCATCTATTGCTTTCCTAGAGGTCATCAGACTAGGAGTAAAATGACAAAGATATCTCTGTACTGATCAATCTTCAAATGTTGTACTGCCTGTATTTTCTTACCTAGGAGCTTTGTACAAGTTTGGTAGTTACAGGCATTCTCTATGGCAACCACAGGCTACCTTGGTGTACTGAAGAGCTCTCAAATCCCATTTTTATTTCCTTTCAGAGTCAGTAGTAAACATGTTTACTCTGAAAAAGAGTTTAAACAGAAAGTTAGTTCTCCAAGTAAACTAAATTTAAAAAAAGTATTTAATCCTCAAAGATTTAAGAGATGTCTAGGAGGTTTCCAATCAAGCATGCTCCCAGATCACGGAAGCTATGATTACTCTAGGTGCACGATGCACCTATCAGCATGTACGTATCATTTTTCTGCTGATTCTTACTGGAAAATGTGGCTGTG
This sequence comes from Sapajus apella, assembly GCF_009761245.1. Classification (NCBI taxonomy): domain Eukaryota; kingdom Metazoa; phylum Chordata; class Mammalia; order Primates; family Cebidae; genus Sapajus; species Sapajus apella. Next base: position 21,527,010 of record NW_022436948.1, on the reverse strand, counting down.
CCATACATGTCTTTCTTCTTGCGTACATGAAAAATACCATAAATATAGAATGGAGAAATTTATTCTAGAATGCAGTGTGGTCATTCCCAGAGGTGATCAAGCCAAATTTGAGGTATATAAGCAGTCAGTCTTCAGCATGAAACCTCCCCAAAACATCTTAATACATGAAAATTTAGTATTTTAAGTGATTAGATAACAAATCACTTATTCTTTCTACAAGTTCCTTCCAGGGTGTGTATGTGTGGGGAAAGGTAGGTCTTATTTGGCATTTTCAGTTTAACAAATGGCAGTAATTATGCTACCTACAATTTTATTGAGAACAATGAAATGATTTTAATGGTTGAAGAAGCAAGAGATTTTAGAGAAAAGTAATCACTTTACACACAGGATCTCCTTTAATCTTTCTAACGTATGAATTAGCTAGCATTTGTATCTATGCTTTTGCATAATTTTATTTTCACATAAAAATGTAGATTGTTATTGACATATTCACATAGCATGTCTGTTAATTCATATGGAAATTGAAATCTGGGAATTTTAACTTATTTTTCCTGTTTTCATTATATTTCAACATATACAAAATTTTGGTTCCTTGGTGCTTTGCCTCTTTCATTAATAATGTCCTCTGGTACAAGGAAAAAAAGCTTGCTAGGTAAAGATAACGTAACCAGAAACAAAAATACAGATTAAAAATAATTAAGAATTGTCTAAGATCTCCCAGTAGATAAGTAGCTTGCCGGGTTTCTGAAACTAGACAATTAGGCTTACATGTTAATACACATATAAATTCGACATCATATTGTTGCTAGGAAAATAAAAACTGAGTAATCACAGTATTTATTTTATGTTAGGGCATATCTGCCATATTGCATATATTTTTTGTTGTTGTTTTATTGTATTTTGGGCTCTTGGGTACATGTGCACATCCTGCATCCTTCAGCATTGTTACATAAGTACATACATGACACATCCCCCCCACCTGTGTCACCTACATCAGGCATTCTCCCAGTTTTATCCCTCCCCACCCACCCCATCCCACGCTGTCCCTCTCCTCCTCCCCTCTCCACCTCCCCACCTAGCCCAATGAGTATTGTTCCCTTCCCTGTGCCCAAGTGTTCTCATTGTCACCTGCCTATGAGTGAAAACATGCTGTGTTTGGTTTTCTGTTCTTGTGTCAGTTTAATGAGAATGACGGTTTCTAGATCCATCCATGTCTCTGCAAAGGACACGAACTCGTCATTTCTTATGGCTGTGTAGTATTCCATGGTGTATATGTGCCACATTTTCTTTGTCCAGTCTATCATTGATGGACATTTGGGTTGATTCCAGGTCTTTGCTATTGTATACAGTACCATAATGAACATACCTCTGCATGTGTCTTTATAACAGAACAATTTATAACCCTTTGGGTATATACCCAGTAATGGAATTTCTGGGTCAAATGGAATTTCTATTTCTAGATCCTTGAGGAATTGCCACACTGTCTTCCATAATGATGGAACTAATTTACACTCCCACAATGTAAAAGTGTTCCTTTTCCTTCACATCTTCTCCAGCATCTGTTGTCTTCAGATTTTTTTAATGATTGCCATTCTAATTGGCATGAGAGGGTATCTCAATGCAGTTTTTATTTGCATTTCTCTAATGACCAATGATGACGAGCATTTTTTCATGTTTGTTGGCCACATAAATGTCTTCTTTTGAAAAGTGTCTGTTCATATCCTTCACTCACTTTTGAATGGGTTTATTTGTTTTATTCTTGTAAATCTGCTTTAGTTATTTGTAGATTCTGGTTATCAGCCCTTTGTCAGGTGAGCAGATTGCCAAATTTTTTTTTCCTTTTCTGTTGGTTGTTGGTTCACTCTATTGATTATTTCTTTTGCTGTGCAGAAGCTCTTAAGCTTAATTAGATCCCATTTGTCTATTTTGGCTTTTGTTGCCGTTATTTTTGGTGTTTTAGTCATGAAGTCCTTGCCTGTGCCTATGTCCTGAATAGTTTTGCCTAGGTTTTCTTCTAGGGTTAAACCCATATTGCATATATTAAAATGTTATCTTATAGTTGATAGTTCAAAAATAGACCTATTCATAATGTGTGTGTGTGTGTGTGTGTGTGTGTGTGTGTGTGTGTGTGTGATATGTGTATAAAATACATATTTAAATGTATAGGGCTCCTCTTCAAGGCACTGAGAATCAAAATAACATAAAACCCCATTTAATAAAAAGACATTAAACAATCAGATTTTCTTTTTAAATCAGAAATTGTTCTCTGTCAAAGGAAAAGTTGGAAACAATAACTTGCCCTAAAACTAACATAGACTCTGAAACCTAATGTTACAATCTCTTGTCTTTGCTGACTACACAAGATATTCAGAAAAGAAAAGATAGACAATATTAAAACCATGTAGATCAACAGAATATGCTTGGAGGTAGAAGGCAGAGAAAGTGCAGGAGGAGGACTGGTTAAAAAAATAGGCAACGCCAAAATCTGATTTTGCTCCACAGTAAGTGTGAAATATTCTAGGTGCTTTCCTGATATGCACTGTAAACAAAAAAACTAAATGTAAATGTGTTGTTCAAGACTTGATTCCCATTAGAAAATACAACACTCAGGCTGCTTCATGATGATATGGAAGTAGCTTCCTCAGGAAGAGATCACAGGAAGCACTGGTAGAAGAGTGGGAAGTGGCTGGGCATGGTGGCTCAGGCCTGTAATCACAGCACTTTGGGAGGCCGAGGTGGGTGGATCACAAGATCAGGAGATGGAGATACCCTGGCCAACATGGTGAAACTCCATCTCTACTAAAAATACAAAAATTAGCTACTTGTGGTGGCACACACCTATAATCCCATCTACTAGGGAGGCTGAGGCAGGAGAATCACTTGGACCAGGAGTCGAAGGTTGCAATGAGTCAAGACTTTGCCACTGCACTCCAGCATTCCAGCCTGGTTACAGAGGAAGAGGGTCTCAGAAAAAAATAAATAAATAAATAAAAAATGTAGAAAGTAACAGAAGGAAGGGAAGAAATATGAGAGATGTGTTAATAAACAGGGTCCTCCCGTGAGCAACTATGGTTTCATCCCTCTGGGTGCCATTGAGAGTCTGTGAAGAATAGGCCTCAGTTATCTTACCAGAAAGGTGAGGGATTTGGGGGACATTTAAATTCTCACTCGCCATAACTTTGAGAGCCACAGTTTGATTCATCAGTTTTCCTATGATTAAAACAAGCAGGACCCCGACAACATCTGCCACAGAGACTGTGACCCTTTTCCCTCCCATCACCTAATTCCCCCACGTTTGCTTATTTCCAGATGGGAATATAGCCTATAATATAATGGAGAAGGATAATTTAATTGTAATAAATAAGGAAACTTTCTACAGAATTTTTTGTTCTTTTACTATTTTTAAAATAAATTTTACTGTGTATATTTAAGACCTACATGTTGCTATGTGACAGAAGATAGGTAAATAGATGATAGATAGATACATACATACATACATACTAAAATGGTTACTACAGTGAAGCAAATTAACATATACATCATTTACATAGTTACCCAGTTTTTGGCTTTTGTGTTTGTGTGTCAAGAGCAGCTAAAATCTATTTATTTAGAAGGAATTCTGAATATAGTACAAGTTTTTTTAATCTATAGTTCTGGCTGGCCACAGTGGCACATGCCTGTAGTTTCAGCACTTTGGGAGTTGGACTCAGATGGATCAATTGAAGCCAGGAGTTCCAGAACAATCTGATCAAAATGGTGAAACTTTGTCTCTACTAAAATTACAAAAATCAGTTGGGTATGGTGGCTCATGCCTGTAATCAGAGCAGCTCAGGAGCCTGAGGTGGCAGAATCACTTGAGAGCCTGAGGTGGGAGAACCTGGGAGGTGGAGGTGGAAGTTGCTGAGCCAAGATCACGCTACTGCACTCCAGCCTCAATGACAGAGTAAGACCCTAACTCAAAAAACAAACAAACAAAACCTAAAAACCTCTAGTCCTCATGTTGTACATATCCTCTCACCAACATCTGCCTATTTCCCGCCCCCAGCCAGCCACTCCTGGTAACCAATTTTATTCTTTATCTCTGTATATTTGCCTTTTTTTTTTTTTTTTTTTTTTTTTGGATCCATATATAAATGAGAGCATGCAATATTTTCTTTCTGTATTTGGCTTATTTGGTTGAGCTTTATTCAGGTAAATGGCAAGGTCTCTTATTTTTCATTGTATTCCATTGTGTCTATATACCAGAATGTTTTTCTCAATTCATCCATCTAGAGACTCTTCTATTGTTTCTGTATGTTGGCTATTATGAGTAATGATGCAATGGGCACCAGATTGTAGAAATCTTTATGAAAGTTAAGTTAAATTTTTTTTTCTTTGGATATAGACCCAGAAGAGGGATTACTGGGTCTCATGTTAGTTCTATTTTTAATATCTTCAAGAACCTCCATGCTGTTTTCCATAATGGTGGCACCAATCTATATTCCCATTAAAAGAAGTGTATGAGTCCCTTTTCTCCACACCATAAGCAACATTTTTTATCTTTTGACTTTTTGATAATATTCATCTTAACAGGTGTGAGGTAGTATTTCATAGTAGTTTTATTTGCATTTCTCCAGTGATTAATGATGTTGAGTAACTTTTCACATACTGGTGGATTCTTTTTATGTTTGTTTGGAGAAACGTTTATTGCAGCCTTTTACCTATATTTTTAATTGCATAATTTGCTTTTCTGCCATTGAAATGTATGAGTTGCTATATATTTTGTATGTTAACACCTTAGCATATATATGATTTGCAAGTATTTTTTCTCAACCGATAGGCTGAAGTTTCATTTTGATAATAGTTTCCTTTGGTGTGCAGAAGCTTTTTAGTCTTACCTTTTGGTGTAATATTTAAAAAAATCATTGTCAACGCTAATATCCAGAACATATTTTCTGTGTTCTTGTCTTGTAGTTTTATAGTTTTAAGTCTTACACTGAGATATTTCATCCAGGCGCATGGGCATATTCTGTTTTTATACTGGAAGATTAGTCGTTCACACCCACTACAAAAGTTGTTCCTAAATAAAATTTCTACCCAATTATTCTATCTTATAAAAATATAATAATTGAAGTTTATTTTAAAAGTGACTTAATCAATCTTGTTGCACACATTATTATTGAGGGGGATCAAGTACATTGCTATTTGATGAATAGCAAAAAGGAAAATGACTAAATATTGATAAACAACAAACAATAAAGAATCTTAACTAAATAGCGTATAAAACCTCAACTATTATATGTACACAAGTATGTAGATATATATTAACATCTAAACGCTCTTGACTCATTTTAGAAATGTAATTTAATGTAACGTAAACCAATCAAAAATAGATTAATATTACTGGAAGACTGAGCATCATAGACAAGAACTCAACGTAAGATTACGAAAAGTGTAGTACTATAAAAACAGTTGCGTGATCTAAAGAATGGTAGTTTTGCTAATTGCTATTGTCTCTTCCAGAAGTATTTGCTCTGATTGTATAGCAGCTTGTTTAAATCCAAATATTCAGTGGTAATTAATTAGTGACTTTCAAACTCCTTGTATATTATACACTTTCACCAAAAATGGCCTATGTTTCATCAAGAATATTATTCTCTAGTATTACATCCTCAGGTACTGGGATTGCTTTATGAATATGGGCCAAAAATATTACATATTATTCATGATAAATTGGTTTTGTTTGGAAAATTAATCAAATAATCAGAGAAACAAATGGCAGCATTCTTGCTGCCCGATCATTGTAAAATTTATCTAATAAGACAAGAACATAGTGGCCTAGCCTGTAAACTTCAATTATCAGTACACTAACATTGGAACAACCCCAAGAGAGACTGAATGCTTTACACTCTGACACATACTCCTCTTCTGGCAATCAGTTTTGGCTGACATAATGGAATACAGTTAATCCCTGAACACGTGAAACCACAGCAGTTAACTTGCTCAATCATGCCTGTAACAATTCAATTAGCAAATCCCTGTGGACGTTCTGTACCTCAGAAGAATTATCCAGGGATATTTTTACTATGCCTGGTTTCTAATCACATTGGCCAATCTAACTGTTTGTACAGGAGAATACCATTGCCCTTGCCAAGAGGAAGGGTCAAATTTATTAACAATCCCATATGTCTACATTCCTAAATTATTATTTCATGTATGTGATAGTGATTATGGTTAAGCAAAGGCTTTAAATCTTTGCTAGAGGGTAATAGTCAAGATCGTATTATTTTTGTCTACCCATCCCAGAATGAATCTGGCAGCAATTCCATACAATTACCAGGTCAGAAATAAGCCAGATTTATAAATTAAGAAATCGGAGTCCACAGAAAGGTTAATATGGATGTAATTATTCACAGAAGTGTAAAGTCATAAATCAGTGAGTCAGTGACTTAGAACACATGAAAACAGATACACAAAATGGAGGGTTAGTTTAAAAACAATGCAAATCCCAATAATATAGTTCAAAGCCTTCAAAACTGTACATCAGAAAAGGCAACTTATCTGAGGCATTTTTATTTTAACTTGTTGACTGAACCCTACTGCAGAATTAAAGTAGGTCGTTTTAATTGTATTGCTGCTTTAAGAAAATAAATAACAACACTGCAAACTAGTATTATTGGATGTATATTGTTCATTAGCATAAGAAAGAATAGTTATTTCAAACAAAATTGATCCATTTCACACATTTTTCTTTTTTAATAGAAAGAGTGACTAAGTTCTGTTGTCAATTTAGTATCCCACAGCATTTTTGACTTTTATAAGCTATAAAATTATGTGCATTTTTGTCACTCTTCTTTTTATCTTTCCTGTAAGTCCCTATGTGCAAAACATGTATTAGAAGAAAGAAACAGCCGCAATCAGAGTGGAGTTCCAAGGAAGTAGCACATTTATTTTATTCTGGACACTATCAAGCTTTACATTGTTAATTTTACTACCTTTAAAAAGCAAATATATTATCTGATAAATAGCCTGCCAATAGGTATAAAAAGCCAAATTTCTTACTGTCCTGTACTTCACACACGTGTCCCAAATTCTTCATTTAGAGAACAAACTGAAGCATCATTTATACCTCCACATTAAGAAAAGAAATTAGAAATAATATGACTCTATTTTGTGACTAAATTATTTTGGAGTGGGAATTACTTTAAGCCGTATTTTTTTTCTAATCAAATAGACCAGTCCTTTGGCATAGCACTCCATGCTATTTCATTTTCTTTCTTAATGTTTTAAGATACCAGGGTTCTCTGACTTTCATTATCAAAGGAAACGTCTACCTTTCTCAGACTCTTACAGAATGATAAGAAGATACTCTTCATTTTGAACATTTTCTCCTGAGTCATTGGCCCTGCTTGATATTCTTCAAGGACCACATTAATCTCCTCTGTTTACACGTGTCTGCATGCTGTGTGTATGGGGTTGGAGGTGAGTGAGACAAACAGAGGGAGTGGGAGAGAGGGAAATCTTCTCTAAGCATCTTTATCTGCAAATACTTATTCCTCTAAACCCTTTGTCACCTTCACTGCTTATTAAGCTCCATAGTACATACAATTTAAAGTTACCTCTATGTGTGTGTGTGCATGTGTGTATAGGTGAGTGTATAATAGTTTACTTTCTACATATATTTTATCACTACCAAATTCAACTTTTCAACTTCTCATACATTCTTATGTTGTTGGAACAGCAGTTAGTACAATGAGTTTTTTTATCCTAGATGCTTGCTAAATATGGCTCAATTGAATACTTTTTAGGAATGGCAATTTTTCTACCTGGCCATTACAACCCTCCACTTCCATTTTTTCAACTTATCAAAAGAGATATTTAAGTGTCCTATAGATCCCGCCACATTTGTAATAGAGGACCCCTTCCATCAGCTGCGCCATTCAGCACACTCAGGCATTATGTTCAAATCGCATCATAGAATATACATTCATGCTCCAGGTTATCAAAATGAGTACTGGGATTGGAGGCTTAATGTGGACAACACAGCTCGAGGGATGGGGACAAGTTCCATGAGGGAGAATAAAGCTGAAAGTTATAGTTAATCAAAGATGAAAAAGAAAGTCCTTAATGTTAACATTTCTGAAATGAAATATTTTCATCAATGGTACTTTGGGCATGTGAGCTTTTACAAAATTTTTGTTTACTAAGTGAATTGGAAATTAGGTTAGTTATTACTGCATAAGGTATGTGTGCTAATTTGAGGACACATTTCTAGTACAGCTTTTTTAAAAAACGTTTTATCATTTTATTTTGAAAGGATTTTAGACTTATAGCAAAGCTGTAATAATATTCAGAAAGTCCTTGAGTGGCATTCACCCCTCTTCCTCTCATGTTAATATCACATGTAAGAATTACAAACCTAAGAAATGAGCAATGGTACATTACCATCCTCTAAGCCACAAACATGTATTTGGATTCCATTACGATTTTCACTAGTATCATTTTCTGACCCACAATTTAATTTAGGATCACACAATACATTTAACAGTAATGTCTCTCATTTTCTTCAATTTGTGAAAATTTTCAGATTTTTTTTTTTCATTTATTACTTTGACAAATTTAGAAAGTACTGATCAGGTACATTTGGTGTGTCTTTCATTTCATATTTGTCTGATATTTTATTACCATTAATTAGAGGTTATTCATTTTTGGCAAATAATGCTTTTCTTCTTCTCTTAGTGTATCATATTAGCAAATACCTGATTTTTGATTAGCTGAAATTCTTCTGTAAAACAAAAAAAGACAAAGAAATAACCTTGTTTATACCTATATTTGTCTGTTCTCTTGCTGCTAATAAAGATATACCAAGACCGGGTGATTTATACAGAAAATAGGTTTAATTGACTCACAGTTCCACATGGCTAGAGAGGCTTTACAATCATTGAAGAGCAGGAAATGTCTTATATGGTAACCAGCAAGAAAGAGCTTGTGCAGGGTAACTCCCATTTATAAAACTATTAGATCTCATGAGACCTATTCACCACTACAAGAACAATATGGGGGAAAGAGCCCCATGATTCAATTATGTCCACCTGGCCCCACCCTTGACACTTCAGGATTATTACAATTCAAGGTGAGATGTGGGTAGGGACACTGCCAAATTATATCAATACCCATTCAGTTATTTATTCCAGAAAACAAAGTCTGATCTCCATTTTGATGTATATGATGTATATCATTGACTTCCTTTTAGGTCTCACTTCCCTTTCCCAGTGGTTTCACATATAGATAGGCAGATAAGAAGTCACATGAGCTTGCACTTCCTGGAAATTCAAATCTTCTCTGTGGGAACTTTTTCTCATTTTCACACCTTAGTATCACAATGACATAAGAGAGGCTAATTTTAAGAGCCATAAAATCTTAACACACATATTATAAACCTGAAAACACATTAGAGAAACCCCATATTGTAGTAGCTGGTCTGTTTTTCTTGAGTCAATCATTTATACATTCATTTCACAAAATATAATGTATTTCTTTCTTTTCTTTTCTTTAACAGTTTTTATTTTTAATTATTATGGATACTTAATAGTTATACATATTTATGGGGCACATGTAATATTTTAATTAGATACCCACTAAGATGCTTATTTGAATTTTTAAGCACCATTACTTACATATGCAGAAGGTCTTCCAGTAATGTGGTTTTATTCAACATTGTTTCATTATAACATTGATACAAAAAAATTTGATTCCTGATGACTGAGGCCACTATTGGTGTGGAATGTGCATGTTCCCTTTATGTCTGTGTAAGTTTTCTCTGGATGCTCCAGTTTCCTCCTACATCAAAAAGATGTGCTCTTTAGGCAAATTCGTGTATTTAAATTTTCCATCTCTGAGCGTGCCCAGAAATGGAACGGCATCCTCTCCCGGGTTGGCTCTTGCCTTGTTTCCAGAGCAGTCAGGATAGGCTCCAGCAATTTCCCACCCTAAACTGGAATAATCATATGAAAAAAAACAATAGAATGGATGAATACTATTTACTGCCAAAAAAGAATTTTTAAGGCATACAATATGTGATGGTTAATATGAGTGTCAACTTGATTGGATTGAAGGATGCAAAATATTCATCCTGGATGTGTCTGTGGGGATGTTATCAAAGGAGATTAACATTTGAGTTCACAGGGTGAGAAAGGCAAACCCACTCTTGTGTCTTGGTGGACACAATCTAGTCAGCTGCCAGGGCAGCAAGAATAAAAAGCCGGCAGAAGAAGATGAAAAGACAAAACTGGCTTAGTCTCACAGCCTACATCTTTCTCCCATACTAAATTCATTTTGCCCTTGAACATCAGACTCCAAGTTCTTCTGCTTTGAGACTTGGATTGGCCCCTTGCAGATGCCCTATTGTGAGACCGTGTGATTGCATGAGTTAATACGCCTAAATAAATTCTCCTTTATGTATATTATATAGATATATATGCACCCTATTAGTTCTGTCCTTCTAGAGAACCCTAATACACAATACTTATACAAATGCACAATGAACAATGTGATATCAAAGTTCTCCACAAGCCTACCATATTTGTTCTTGTTTTTGAACTTCCCAGTGATAGGAGCTGTTCCTTATGATTTTCCTTAGCAAATATTAATTGCTTGATCTAACTGATAGCCACTACAACCATCATCACTCACTTATTCACCAAAAATTTGGCAAATAATACCAACTAAAGAAAAAATCAAACTTCTAAGTAATTAAAGTAAGTTTTATTGGAAGTGTTACTGAAGACTATAGACTGAAGCTTCTAGCCTGGAAGCAGCCATTTTGAGATTCTTCCAGCCTGTCCTGTCACAGTGTTTCAGCTCCCTGCATATATAGAGGCGGTGGAGGTTCAGTAAATACAATATTACACAGAATTTGCTCCAAAGTTACATTGAAGCAGAATCGCAGCAAGGTTTGGGTCTAGGAGTATTTCTAATTATAGATTGCAGAGACACAATCACTAACCCAGGCAGACATTATCTTATGTGCAGGAAAGGCAAGGACTAGGATGATTTATTGTATAAGGAATATATTGATTAAGGCAGGAGATGTAAGGAACTGTGTGTTATATCCTTTTATTCTTCAAAGAATATTTTCAGAGAGCTGCACATTGTCTCAAATTCAGGAGATTTGCACAATTGTTTGCAAGCAGCAATAAGCAAACATGGCTTTTTACCTTTGTTACTTATCTCACAAGTTTCTTCTTTTGCTCATGAATTAACCACCAATTTATATTTACAAAACCAAAATTGATTGTCCCAAATAGCTAGGAAGGCCTTTTTCTAGGAAGGTTCATAGTCTTCAGTTGCAGGTGTAAAAAAAGAGCACTAAGTGCATATCTGCCTATTCATTGGAAAACATGTTTCAAGTTATATGTCTATTTTGATTAGAATGACCTTTTATTCCCAATGTTGTCTTTTTCTGCAGCCAAAATGACATCTCAATGGTACTACTGCAAGGATACTACAGATTATGCATAGAAGTACATACTTGGTAGCATCAAAATTACTATTGAAAGACATTCAACTGGAAGATATATTTGTATTGTTTTATTAGTTGTATTGTTTACCCCATTTTATACCCATACTTGTAAAAGACTTTCCCATAAAATAAATTTTGGATTAAATCTAACTGTAAATATTTTTAGAGAAAAAATCAAACCAAAACTGTGGATGACAGAATGTTAGAATAGCCCCAGTTAAAATTTGATGAAAGTTTTCAATTGACAAGGAAATTGGTTATTTCTGTTACATGCAGCATTTTAAGATAATCAGAATCACGACTGATAGCATCACATCAAGACCAACTCATGTTTATATTTTATAAAGTTTTTATAATATTTACATTAATAGCATAGCAATATAAATATAATTTTGAAGCAGTTTAGCACAATCATTAAAATTATAGCTAACATTTGATTTGTCTTACTTTATATAATTTTGGCACATTTATACGAATAACATAGCCATAAATCTAACTGAAAGAAGATCTAGTGTAATTTATTATTTGATAATTTTTCTCATACAATGTACCATGTAAGTCTAATTATTTCATCCAAAAAGACATAGTTTAAAATTTTGATACTGGAAAAACCTTCAAAGGATACCAAAAAGTTTAAAATATTTGATAAAACACAATCACAGGTAATAGAAAAAAAATAAAAAGCCATTTATTTAACCAGAGTACGGAGTAGTAATCAAAAGACTTCAAAAGCAATTCAGAAAGTTACCTAGATGTAAAAGATGAGAAAACCTTAAGTCTTTTAAAGCTCAGTTTTTCTAATTAATCAAAATCCTAATAATGACAACAGAGGAAATTATTTTGATAAAATATAAAATATTTGTTTTTAGGCCAGTTACCAAGAGGAAAAGAAAAATCTGAAGTATAATTTTATCTGCTTTCTAGAATTCCTGTTAGATAATGTGGAAGTCAAACCTGATGAAATGGGTACATGAATTTAATTAGATACACAAAGGGTGCATACAGTCTTATGAGTGTATACCATAGTATAAAGAAATTTAATCCAAAAAATAGTACCTTGAATGGGAATTTTCCTGGTTACATTGAACAATTTAGTCATGTTAAAAAAGCCAGAGCTGAGATTCAAGTTACATTGGAGGAAAATATTGCTTTTTAGATCTTCAAAAGAAATATTTTAGAATTGGGCCACAACAGCAGAGGTAGAACTGAAGAAAACAGTTACAGGAGTTAACAAAAAGGTTGAAGAAAAGAGTTAGTGTTTCAGCCAATCAAAAACACATACCTTTTCAAAGGGAAAAAGGAAGAGGGCAATGGTGTATAACTTGCAAATCGCATGTAGCAACCTACAGTAAAAGTTGTAATTCTGAGATATATATCTGAGCAGTTTCAAAAACAAATTACAAAATTCAAAATCAAAGCCTCTTGTAATTTTACTGAGTAAATAAATACAAAAAGAAAACTTATGTCTAGTATAGGGTACCACATTATTTCAGTTTTGTATTAGTGTGCTTTTACATTTACAAAGCTCAATCTTTAAAAATACTCTAAGTATATATTTTTAATTTTAGCAATTTAATCACATGCAAAATTTCTTTCATAATTATTTTAACCAATCTTTTCTTATACAGGCCATTTACAACATTCTTGGACATTCTGCTTTGTCCTACACTTTCTGTTTTTCAAATGTTCATTTTACATTAAGAAAAAAATGTTATCACATAAAATCCTTAACATAGTTTGAATGTTTTGTTCCCTCCAAGTCTCATGTTGAAAAGTGATTGTAAGTGTATGTGGGGCCTAGTGGGAGGTACTATGGATGTGGTGGCAGATTCCTAATGCATGACTTAGAGCCATCGTTATGGTAATGAGTAAGTTCTCAGTCTATAATTTTATTTGAAATCTGGATGCTTAAAAGGGGCTGAAACTTCTTACTCTTTTTCTTGCTCCAAATCTTTCTATGTGACATGGTGTCTTCCCTTCACCTTCCACCATGATTTTAAGCTTCCTGAAGCTTCATTAGAAGTGACATCAGTGCAATGCTTTGTGTACAACCTAAAGAACCATGGACCATTGTTCTTTATTAATTACCCAGTCTCAGGTATTCCTTTATAGCAATGCAAATGGATTAATACAATCTTCTTTTGTACAAACTTATATTCTTTTTTTTTTCTTATTTGTATTATGTATGCTTTCTTTAACCTTACTTATAAAAAATGCATCTCCACATTCATAACTTTCTTTACATCTCTTTCTCCTACTTATTGAATTTTTCTGTTATTTAATAAATTCCCTTTAAACAACATCTAAATTAGACAAAATTATTATTTCCTCAATAAACAACAAATTTTTTGTCATGATTATAAATTTTTACACTAAAAACATCTAATTTGGGTATACTTTATATACAGAATTACATATATTAATTAAAACATTTTAACTCTTAATAACCTTAAATTTTAGTGAAAAAATAGAAAGCAAGATATTGAATTATTTGTCATATATTAATATTTCATAGATGAGAGCCATTTTAAAATTTAAAAAAACATTTTTTCTCATAACACAACTTTTTCTAAATTGAGAATGTCTTGAACATTTAGAGTACCTATTATTTAATTTATCATAACTTAAGATTTAAAATTGTACACAAATTGTATTTATAAGCATTTATTTCATTTACACTTCCCTACTTTATTTATTTTTTTAACAATTTCATCAGATTAGTTAACTGTGATAGTAGACAAACCTAGTCATCATTTCAAATTTTCCTTAATAGTTTTTATAGCCTGTGAATATCAGGTGTTTATCTACATGATAAAATTAAAGTAAAATATATGGGTATTTTGCTAGTAACTCAGAAATACAGCTGTTGTTTTCATTAAATCAACAATAATTAGTCTTGCTCATCAAAAATTACACTAACAAAATTTATTTTTTGGGGGACTGGGTTTATAGTTTTAAATTTTGTGCCAAATCCTGACACCTTAAAACCTTTAGCAGAGATACATATAATAGAGTCTGACAACTAAACACAGGCAAAACCATTATGACAATTTTGAAGACACTTCTATTTTATTTTATCTATAATCTAAAAACCAAATTATTTTTAAATAATTTACTTATGTCATGAGAATTTGGTAAATATTTGGGCTTATTACTGTATGAATATTAATTTATGTATAATATGATTTGGCTGTGTCCACACCCAAATTTTCTCTTGAATTCTCATATGTTATAGGAGGGATTCAGTGGGAGGCAACTGAATAATGAGAGCAGGTCTTTCCCATGCTGTTCTCATGATAGTGAATACATCTCATGAGATATGATGGTTTTAAAAAGGGCAGTTTCCCTACACAAGCTCTCTTCTCTTGTCTGCCACCATGTAAGACGTGCCTTTAACCTTCTGCCATTAACTGTAAGTCCATTAAACCTCTTTGCTTTGTAAATTGCCCAGTCTCATCTGTGCTTTTATCAGCACTGTGTAAATGGACTAATACAATGTGTAAGTCAATTTGATACTATGTAAAACCATGTAAAAACAACACATAACACAATATATGTACATATAAAAACATATGCATGCGCACTCAAAGATCTAATAGTTGACACTTCAGAGTTTTAATCATAAATTAGTAATATAAATTCATTTGATTATAAACGACAGTTGGATCCAAATTATGTCTGTCAAAATTGAGAACTGTTCATGTGGCTAAACTCTTCTTGCTCTGATGGAAAATTTATTGAAGGCCATGAATGAAAATTTTGGTTAAATCTGCTTCCACAAAAATATGATTTTTAAAACCTTTTTTACCGTTTTTTATTCAGTTTCAAATCAGCTTATATTTAATTTTTTAATGTTTACAATGTAGCTAGAATTGACTCAATTGCATGAAAAAAAACAAAATCTCCAAGGTGTCTTGAATTAGTGATACCATAAGCAATGAGTTTTATCTCAACGCCATTAGAAAAGTGAATATATTCCAAGGAAGCAGAAAAAAATTACTAGACCTAGAATGTAGAAGACTCTGTATATTAACTCTATAGTTGTAGGTTGATCATTAGAGCTCTAAATTTTTCTTGATGCCTTTTTCTCATTCTTTTGTTACCCCTGAACTGGGGGAACCCATGGTGTTAGCCAGGATGGTGTTGATATCCTGATCTTGTGATCTGCCCACCTCAGCCTTCCAAAGTGTTGGGATTTCAGTCATGACTGCATCTGGCAGAACTAGTTTAATACCTTTTTCCCTCAAGAATTTCCATCTGATCTATGCATTATTTAGGTATGTATTATTTCATATCTTAGTGCTTGCATATTTTTCCAATATGTTCTTATCATTTACTGCTAATTCAATTAAATTATTTTTAGAGACGAGATTTTAAATAAAATTTCCATTATTTTTTATTTGTTAGGGTTTGCTTTATTACTTAAGATAGTCTATATTGATGAATATCCATGTACACTTGAAATTATTTCTTCCTACACTTGATAGGTGGAATAAATGCCCATCGTGTAATTTTGCTGTTGGTATTCAGTTCTTTCACACTCTTGCTAATTTTTGCTAGTGAACTAACCAAGAGATTTTGAAGTTTCAAACCATAACAGTAAATTTATCTACTTCTTTCAGCTCTATCACTTTTGTCTTCACGTGTTTTGCAGTCATTGTTTGGTGCATGCACATGTAATTTTGTTATACCTTCTTGATGTGTTGATATTTTTATTTTTATATGATATCCCTCTTTGCCTTTTGTAATTTTGTTTGGCTCTTTAGTTTACATTGCCTGGTATTTAAAAAGCTGCTCCAAATTTCTTTTGATTAGTTTTTTATGACAATGTTTTTCAACATTTTACCTTTAACCAACATACATAATTATATGTTATGTGAGTTCTGATAGACATAATATTTCTCTATCTTTTATTTAAGGAGCTTAGACTATTTATATTTAATACAATAAATAATTTATGTTAATTTATGCTAATATATTGTATGATTGTATATAAGTATTTGTTCCTTCTGTTTTTGCTTCTTCTTTTTTATCTTCCTATGGGTTATATAAACATTTTTTTATATTCTAATTTTGTTAATATATAATTTATTGAAAATGTCTCTGTATATTTTTCATTGATGGCTCTAGGGAAAGCAATATACTTACAGAATATATTAGACTCTACTATTATCAACATTTTATCTCTTCAAGACAAATACAGATTCACCTCCAACCACATAGTTGTCTTAAATACTGTCAGAAAATGCTGCTCTATTAATTTACATATTTCTGCAGTTTTTGGGCAAAATAAATTGAAATGTTAAAGAATATTTATCTTCTTTCACTCTGCTCAGGATGGTGTCACCTGTATCATTTCTACATAAACTCTGACTTATAATTTCAGAAGTCTTCTTATGTCACAAAATATATCTACTTTGTACATGAGGTGTAACTCTCTGGCTTTCACCACATTGCCCCAAAGGAGAGAAGAACTGGGGATGGTAAACTGATGTGATCATTTCTAAAATATCATTTTGATGTATTCTCTAGAAATAATTTTTCCTATGTCTACTGAGGAAACAGAAAGGTGGCATGCCTGATCTCTGCCATGAGCCTAAGGTTAAATAATACATTTTAAAAATTTTTTCAGAGTCTTACATAACACGCCATTTTTTCTAGGCAGAATAGCAAGAGGAGTGTGAGATTTTGTGTGTAGTGGTGCTGCACTGTTGTAAAGAATCATCTGTTAACTATGCAAGACAAATATAAAATTTTAAAACTTCATATATGCAACAGAATTAACTATGTATAATTAAAATAAATATAATTGTTAAATGTTAAGTAATTGAATCCAATATCCAATCATAAGAGAATATCTACCTTATTCTGAGTTATAAAAATACTTTGAAATTTTGATACCCCTGTTAAAATAATCACCAATGACAAACAGATTGAGAAGTAAAATCATTACTGCGTGCTTACTGGGTGTAATATTTACATTTTTAGCCACAATGATAATTTTGAAACATAGTCAGTGTCAAAATTACTTCATCAGCTTGAGGCAGAATTCAGAAAAAGACTTTGGCTGGTTATAATTTACATTTCTAAGTATGCCATGAGCTTTATCAGTAAGATTTAGCAGGTGTCAAGCAGCTACCTTGGCTCTGTACTCTCTGAAATCACCTTCCCATAGCTGTTAAAGAGACTTTTAGAGATAAGAGCAATATTATAGGTCAAGTTGCAGAAAATATTAACATATTATCTTATCTAGTGCCCAGTACTATTATGAAGACTGTGCCTGCATAATATCAGCTACATACCCTAAGTAATTAAATTCCACATGGAATATATCAATGTTGTACAAAATCAATGTTGAAAATTATTTAATGTATAGTAGAGTAAAATACATGATGAATATGTTAGATAAGTTTACCTTCAAAAAACTTTGGTAAATACAAAAAATAAGTGTCTCATCTTTTTAATTTTTCTTATTGTTGTTTTTCTTGTTTTGCTCTTGGTATTTTTTTCCCTCCAATTTCTGAGGCCCAAAAGCCAATAAATACTCTGCAAAGCAACAAATTCTGAGTTTAGTTTCCACAGAACTGATGCTCACATGTCTTCACTGTGAACTTCTCTTAGTCCTATGTATGTGTTTGTGTGTATATGCATAAGTATATATGCATCATAAACATAAATAAATATATGTTTATATCTTGCTATTTGCTCCACTGTTTGTAGTTTTCAAACATTAATAATGATCTCATCTGATACTTACAGTAAAGTATATCAAATTATCTAATCTGATACTCATAGTAATGTATATCAAATGCAAAAATGGATCTAGAAGGATGCTGGCTTTTATAGAAGTTTTTAAAAAAATCACTAAAAGGCCAGATGCAATAGCTCATGTCTAATCCCAGCCCTTTGAAAGGCCGAGGCAGGTGGATCGCCTGAGATCTGGAGTTTGAGACTAGCCTGGCCAACATGGTGAAACCCTGCCTCTACTAAAAATACAAAAATGAGCCAGGCTTGTGGCACGTGCCTGTATTCCCAGATACTGGGGAGGCAGAGGTGAAAGAATTGCTTGAACTTGGGAAGCAGAGGTTGCAGTGAGCTGAGATAATTCCATTTAATTCCACCCTGGGCAACAGAGCAAGACTCCATCTCAAAAATAAAAATAAAATTACTAAAACATTATGGGCCTTATTTAAGTGAACATGCACCCAAATGCTTTTCATTGGAGACACCAAAACTTCTTTTCTAGTCATGCTGAGCAGAGAGATTCTGAATCTTATAGATGTCCTTTATATAATACCAATGACAGATACTTTCCATTTGAGTGGATATGCCCTGTGCAAGGTTTCAATGGCCTCTGTAAAGCTCATGTTGAAACTTAATTCCATATGTGGCAGTATGGAGAGGTGAGTCCTTTAAGAATTGGTTGAATCGTGAAGGCCTGTCCTTATGAACGGATTAAGCGATACATGGATTAATAAATTAATGGATTTTCATTATAAGAAAACTAGCGTCTTTACAAGAAGAGGAAGTAGACCTAAGCTGGTATATTAGTATGCTCAGTCCCATCGCTATGTACTATCCTGTACTGCCTCTAGATTCTGAAAAGAGTTTCCACCAGCAAGAAGACCGTTACCAGATATAGCCCCTTCACTTGGCCTTCTCAGCCTTCGATATAGTAAGAAATAATTTTTTGTCTTTATAAATTACCCAGTTTCAGGTATTCTGCTCTAAACAGCAGAAAATGGGATTAATACACTCTTAAATGTATTTTTAATAGAATGCAAATTTGTTTTCTTTGTCTATAAAAGTCAGTGATTTTAGCTGGTTTCTGCCAAATTGGTTTTCTAAAGAGGATAATTTATTTTAATAATTAAAAGGAATTATTTCTTCCTTATACTTCAAATTCCACTGAATTAATAGGAGCTCTGAAGATTTGTGGGTTTTGCATTTCTTTTCTGTACTAATACTCACTTGTGATGCTTGTTGTGTCAGAAATCCTTTTTCCCTTCAGCTGAAGAAAAATGTGTGCAGCTGACTGATAACCTAATGATAAAAAATATCAGAGTCCTCTCTCCCCAATGAACAAATAAAAACATATTTACGCATTCCAAAATCAATACAAAACAAGTAATTTTACTAAAGCCTAACAAAATACATTTCGTTATAACCATATATACACCTAAAATACACATTTGACCTAAACTTTTCTGCTCTGAGGTCTAGTCATAAGAAGGCAAGTCTAGAATTTATATTATTTTTGTTCATTTGGGCCTTATTTATATAAATAAAAGGGTCATCCTAGAAACAGTTTATTTCAATAGAAAACAGATGGATATTGACATTTTGACAAAGGTTAATGTAATGGCATTGTAGATAAGGTTCATGTTTTTGTTTTCAAAATATAATGTCTATTCTTTTTGCCTTTTAGTTTTTGCTCTAAATGAATTCATGCCTCAGTCATAGTAAAAACCTAAGTTAAAAAGTTAAAACTTTTTTAGCATGAAAAAACAAGTTAAAAGAATGTTTCAACAAAAATTTCCAGTTTTAAGATATAATTGACAAGCACCGTTGTGAAGGGACTTTGGTAGAAAGAAGACACACACTGTACCAGTATTTTTTCGGGCTTCTGAAGAAAGTGCCTCAGCACAGTTATCACCCCAGTAATCCAGTTATCTGGGATGCTGGCATAGAAAGCAGCTGTGGCAGCATCGCAGCACAGGCAATGCCTTTGGCAAGAATCAGCATCTTAGATGTTACTTCAGCACAAATAAAACACCAGAAGAGACAATACAATCCATAGTTGCTGTATACAGACCAAGAAAACTAATGACTCTGATGGCCTGCATGTTGAGCTAAACTATGAGGAAACAAAGGCATAAGAATGACACAATGGACTTTGGGGACTTGGAGGGAAGGGTGGGAGGAAGGTGAAGGATAAAAGACTATAAATATGGTGCAGCGTATACTCTTTGTGTGATGGGTGCACCAAAATCTCAAAAATCACTACTAAATAATTTACTCATGTAATCAAATAACACCCATACCGCAATAACTTACAAAAAACGTTTTTAAAAATTAAAGTAAAATAAAATAAAATGAAAACATCCTCTGGAATGTCTTCAAATTCTTTCAAATGGTTTTATTTGGAGCTGAAATGACACTAAACCACGTGAGCCAAAGCAAAATCTGGTTTTGTGCCCAATGTTCAGAGCTATTTTAGCTATATTATAGACTGATGGCTTTCATTTCTCACTTCAAATTTCCCTGTATTGTCCACTATATTCTCAAGGATTAATAAGTATAATAACTAAAATGGAAGCTTATTGCTATCAATAATTCTCTGTGTTTTAATATGTGTGTAAGTATATGTAACCCTAACAGTGCAATTTTTGCTTAACTATTATGTGAAGATGTGTCAATGATAATTCACTTCACAAAGAGTAGCATGAACCTAAAATAGAATAGGAAGTACCAAATTATTCTTAAAGAAAAAACTTTTGTTTGCTGTATTGAGGTGTACTGGATAAACCAGTATTTATTATTAAATTATTTACACTTAATTGTAATGCATTATATATTTTAAAATTACTACAAATCACCAAGTTAGATTTCTAGATATATGTGTTAAATGAATTTAGTCAAGAGGAGACATCATTTACTGTAAGTTTCATTATTATTATAGACAAGAACAAATGCAAATGGAGGCTATCAAAACAAGCTGTCCAGTCTCAGCTTCCTGCATATGGCTAGCCAGTTTTCCCAACAACATTTCCCTGTTCAATAAATGGTATTGGGAAAACTGGATAGCCATATGCAGGAAGCTGAAACTGAACCCCAACCTTATACCTTATAAAAAAATTAACTCCAGATGAATTAAAGATTTAAACATAAGAACTAACACCATAAAAACTCTAGAAGAAAACGTAGGCAACATCATTCAGGACACAGGCGTAGGCAAGGACTTCATGACTAAAACACCAAAAGCATTGGCAACAAACTCCAAAATAGACAAATGGGGTCTAATTAAACTCCAGAACTTCTGCACAACAAAAGAAGCAATCATTAGAGTGAACTGACAACCTTCAGAATGGGAAAAAAAAAATTGCAAGCTACCTATCTGACAAAGGGCTAATATCTAGAATCTACAAAGAACTAAAGCAGATTTACAAGAATAAAACAAATAAACCCATTCAAAAGTTGTCGAAGGAGATGAACAGACACTTTTCAAAAGAAGACATATATGTGGCCACCAAACATGAAAAAATGCTCATCATGATTTGTCATTAGAGAAATGCAAATCAAAACCACTTTGAGATACCATCTCACACCAGTTAGAATGGCGATCATTAAAAAATCTGGAGACAACAGATGCTGGAGAGGATGTGGAGAAATAGGAACACTTTTACACTGTTGGTGGGAGTGTAAATTAGTTCAACCATTATTGAAGACAATGTGGCGATTCCTCAAGGATCTAGAAATAGAAATTCCATTTGACCCAGCAATCCCATTACAGGGTATATACCCAAAGGATTGTAAGTTGTTCTATTATAAAGACACATGCAGACGTTTTTCATTGCTGTGCTGTTTACAATAGAAAAGACCTGGAATCAACCCAAATGCCCATCAATGATAGACCGGACAAAGAAAATATGGCACATATACACCATGGAATACTATGCATCATAAAAACGACGTTTGTGTCCTTTGTAGAGACATGGATGAATCTAGAAACCATCATTCTCATTAAACTGACACAAGAATAGAGAACTAAACACCCCATGTTTTCACTCATTGGCAGGTGATGAACAATGAGAACACTTGGGTAAAGTGAAAGGAACAACACTTACTGGGGTAGGTGGTTGGAGGTGTAGGGGAGGGGAGGATAGAGGAGGAAGGGGGGGCAGACAGGCTGGGGAAGGGATAGCACTGATAGAAATGCCTAATGTAGGTGTCGTGGGTGATGGAGACAGCAAACCACCGTGGCATTTATGTACCTATGCAACAATACTGCAGGATGCAGGATATGCACATGTATCCCAGATCACAAATTACAATTTAAAAAAAAATAAATAAATAAAAAGCTGCATTAGGCCCACGTATGGTAGTCGTGCCTATAATCCCAGCACTTTGGAAGGCCAAGGCAGGCATACCCCTCGAGATCAAGTGGTCAAGACCAGCCTGGCTAACATGGTGAAACCCCGTCTCTATGAAAAATACAAAAATTAGCCAGGCATGAAAATCCCAGCTACTTGGGAGGCTGAGGCAGGAGAATTACTTGAACCCAGGAGGCAAATGTTGCAGTGAGCCGAGATTGTGCAACTGGACCCTAACCTGGGCAACAGAGAAAAACTCAGTCTCAAAAAAAAAAAAAAAAGAAAGAAAAAAGAAAAAGAAAAAGCTACATTAAAAGTGAACAGTCAATAAAATCTGAAAAAAATATATGAATTAACATAATAAATTTATAAATATATATTTTTGAGTTTGATCTAATATTTGAAAAGACTGCAGTATATTACTCATAACTGCTTATAATATGAAACTGAAAATAATATAAAGGAAAGGATGTTTGACATGAGGATGTTTTTATTCAAGTTATTTCTCTAGAGACTGATATTTCACAACTATAGAACTAATATATATTTATATGTGATACAACAAACATTTTATATAGCAGAAATAATAAATTAAAATTATTGGCTAATACCATTTCACCAAGGCAAGAGCAATATCCATGAATCTTTTATTAACTCATAATTAAATGCTAGATCAAGAAAATCAGTGAAAAATGAGCTTTAAAATATTGCTCAAATAAGAATATTTTACATGAAACTATTTCCTTTCTCTAAAATCATACATTATATATCTGTGGTATTCCCAAACAACATCAGCAAATTTCAGTTTTTCCTCATTATAATACTTTTATGTTTATAAGCGTAAGGTAATATCTAAACTTGAAAAAAAAAAGGAAAATAAACTACAATATCACAATACTGTGAGGAATATTGTTGCCTGGGCACAATGACTCATTAATCCCAGCACTCTGGAAGGCCGAGGCAGGTGGATCACGTGAAGTCAGGGGTTCAAGACGAGCCTGACCATCATGGAGAAACCTCATCTCAACTAAAACTGCAAAATTAACCAGGCATGGTGGCATGCACCTATAATCCCAGCTACTCAGTAGGCAGGAGAATTGCTTGCTCTCAGGAGATGGAGGTTGCAGTGAGCCTAGGTCTTGCCCTTGCACTCCAGCCTGGGCGACAGAGTCAGGCTCCATCTCAAAAAAAAAAAAAAAAAGAAAAAAAGAAAGAAAGAAAGTATAGTGTTATTTGTTGGTATGCTTGATATGTTTTCATGTATGTGGAGAGCTTAGTAGATATGTACAGGAGATCACATTTTACTTTTAAAATAATCACCTGTCTCTATATGGCTGCCTCTACCCACATCCACACCCTTAATATTCTCATTTTAGAGCTAGCTCTTAATACATGTCTGAGGATGGTTGCTGGAAGTAGCAGGTAGCCTGGCCCTTAAACTCTCTCCAGTTTTATAGGCAGGAAGCACCTGGATGCCTCAATCTTATCAGTGGGTATGTTTTTGAGTCTAATTTCCTTAATATTAAAGATTTATACTAAAATGCAGGTCCAGGGAAGAGACAGCAGAGATGACTTTAGACAAAGTTATTTCAATAACTTATTTAATCTTCTTATATTTACACAGAAGCCCAGCAGGACAGCTGCTTCTAAACTGTTTCAATTATCTCTTGATCTCTCATGGTAATTCACATATGGTTGTTAAGTGCAGTTGGCCTCTTTTTTTTTTTTTTTTGAGACAGAGTTTCACTCTTGTTACCCAGGCTGGAGTGCAATGGCGCGAGCTCGGCTCACTGCAACCTCCGCCTCCTATGTTCAGGCAATTCTCCTGCCTCAGCCTCCTGAGTAGCTGGGATTACAGGCACGCGCCACCCTGCCCAGCTAATTTTTTGTATTTTTAGTAGAGATGAGGTTTCACCATGTTGACCAGGATAGTCTCGATCTCTTGACCTCGTGATCCACCCGCCTCGGCCTCCCAAAGTGCTGGGATTACAGTCGTGAGCCACCGCGCCCGGCCTGGCCTCTTTTATTAAAATTTAAAATTTCACATTTTCTTTAACACGATTTAAGGACTAGAAGTTGACATTCACAACTGTGAAATCACAGCACTGACACAGTCAGAAGTTTACATGGCAAATAAATTTTCAAAATGTTTTTGTCAGCGTTTTTGATTAAAACAATCTGGATTTTCAAGCACTGACAGAGCAAGACAGTAGCTACGGCACAGGAGTGAGGAGTTCTAATAAGAAAGAAATAAACTAGGGCACAAATATGAAGGAGAATGGCAGAGGTAAAAATGAAACTGATAAACATAGGCTGAATAGAAAGACGTAAAAGAAAATTTTATAGAAGAAATTTCTCTTCTTTTTAAAAAATTGTGATTTTCAGCAGAAAGCAAAGGCAGAGAAATTAAGGTCTCTGGAAAAGGTCAATAATCCAGTTAGGAAATGTCTGTGTTTAAGTAGTTGCCTCATGCTTGGTGAGAGAAATTGGGCTCCCACAGCAGACCAAAAATATGATTTTTTTAAAATTAACTGCTTTTAAAATTTTGGATCAGTTCGAACAGTTATTTAGTAAAGAAAGCACAAATTTATGTATTTTTTCCTATAAAACACAGATAACATATAGAGCAAATGATTAGTTACATGTATTAAAATGTAACATTGTTTTATTATTTTAGGTTATTAAGCTATCATGAAGATACCATGATTTCTTGAACAAAAGGTCCCAGAAAAGGCATATGAGAAACTTTAACAAATAATAACACAAATTACCTCTGTGAACAATAGTGGATTTTTTTTTTAACTTGGAAACTCCAGAATCCTAAACTCTTGTAAAATAATGGCTGAGTTGTTATACCAATTAAATGAGGAAAAATGCCCACAGTTTTATGAGACACATATTAAATAGAAATAAACGTTAGTTATTATTAAACTTAATTGCCAAATTTCTTCTAACATGTATATTGTGGTGCAGTCTTTATATCACAGAAATACGAAAAAATAAATAGCTCATATTAGTTTGCATTCTGGAGATCAGTGCCTTTTGTAGAAGTGAACCTGTTAACTTATGGTAGTTATTTAAGGAGTAAATACAAAAATAAAGCCTGTCTAATAATTAATCCAGCACTTGGAAAACTGGGTGATGAAGACAGAAGCATTAGCAACATTAGATGAATCAACAATCAGTTTATATGTAATTTTATTTGTGTCACTAATAACAAATTTATTGAAATCAGATTTAGTTGGGTTTGTAATCACCTATAACTGAAAGATTGTCTAATACCTATTTTCTGGAAAAATGTAAGTGCTCCATTGCAATATGTAATTGCATAACTTCGTTTCAACTATCAAAGGACCTCAGGAAGCAGGTAAAAATGGTCTCACATAACAATACATGATCAAGGGGCGTAAGAGATGTAAACAAAAATAACATAAACCGACCTCGATTTTAAAGTGCTGTGCCTCTGAACTAAAGGAAGGGTATATAGTATGTCTCTGTATTATTTCTTACAGCTGAATGAGAATCCACAATTTTCTCAAATATAAAGCTTAATATTAAGAAAACTTAAAGTCCCTAAAGCATCGTGTAGATATTTAGCAAATACAACTTCTACAAACAGCTTTACTCTAAACATACAGACATCAAGTATAATGATGTCACTCTAATTTTGATACACAAGCAAGCCCCTTGAAAATGAATTATACACAATTTGTTTTGGATATATATCAGTCTTCTGTTTGCCCTTTCTTTTGGAGATCATAGTGTGAAGGACATACTATCCATCACAAGAGATAGATGTATGACCTCAGAAAGAAAGACACTGAATAAATAAGTGTAATGTAATAGAAATAATGTTTGACTGATTTATACATTCTTAAAAATCTCCACTCCAAAGTCACTTTTTTCTATGGAAAAATGACTGGAAGATTGTTTACATAAAACTTCAATTTAGAAATTAGATTTCTAATCTTTATTAATCTTGAGGAAAAAGATTGTTTGAGAAAAAATTATAATGGGGAATCCAAACTATCATATTTTCCATGTGGGACTGCAATGTACTATGGTTTATATTCATATTTATCAAAGAAAACGCTCTGCAACATTCTGAAAATGGTGATGCAAACATAAGTACCTGCTCATTATCTTCTCAGCCAAAATTCTTTCCAAATGGGCGCATCTTTGATAGAGCTATAACAAGCTCAATTCAATTTATTTTTATATTGAAGGTTTACACAAAGTATCATAAAACATATCTTACAGAGAATTAAAACAATGGGAAATACCTCATTGTACTGAGTGCATTGTCTGACATGTACTAACAAAAGATAGAGTTTGCAGATCAATTGGCATGTAAGAAAAGAATATTGACATTTAAGATAGCTTTTTATTAAAATCATTCTTACATTTTCTGTTTGAAGATGGTGGATTTTAAAAGGAAGTATACTTTTAATAATAATGTAAAGAAAGGAAGAATAACGTAGAAGGCCACAGTATAACAAAGAGCACTTCAGTGAAAAAGAATAGTTTGCTCAAAAAACTGGCCATATTTATTTTAAATTGTGATATAGTTCACATATAACAATATTCACAATTTCAAAATGTACAGTTTAATGTACTTTGAGGAATAGATACAGCTCCAGAGCTATTTCTACAGACAAAATACAGAACTCCTCTATTACTCCATAGACTTCTCACAGAGCCCTTTTCAGTCGCTCACCCCCAACTCACCTCCAACCCTGGCTGTTGGCTCCTGAAAATAATCGATGTCTGTTTTAAGTCCCTATAATTTTGTCTTTTCAAGAATGTCCTATAAGTCAAATGATACAATATGAAGCCATTTATTTTTTCTTGCATGGATCAAGATATTTTTGAGATTTTTATTTATTTATTTAGATGAAGTTTCATGTTTGTTGTCCAGGCTGGAGTGCACTGGTGTGATCTCAGTTCACCACAACCTCTGCTTCCCAAGTTCAAGTGATTCTCCTGACTCAGCCTCCCAAGTAGTTGAGATTACAGGCATGAATCACCAAGCCCAGTTAATTTTGTATTTTTCATAGAGATGGAGTTTCACCATGTTGGTCAGGCTGGTCTCCAGCTCCCAAATTCAGGGAATCCGCTCTCCCCAGCTTCCCAAAGTGCTGGGATTACAGGTGTGAGCCCCTATAACCGGCTGAGATTTAAACATGTCTAAGGAATTCTTTATATTGCTGAGTAGTATTTATTGTATGATTTCATATTCCACAATTTGTCCAGTTGCATTGATGAAAAAGCTTTGGTTCTTTCTTATTTTTACCTATGTCAAGTTACCATGAACATTCAAATATAAATATCAATATTAACATATGAGTTTCTGAGATAAATACCTTGGATTTGAAGGGGCTATATCATGTGGGAATTGTGTGTATTAAGGAAATGGTCCTTCTAGTTTTCATAGTATTTGCACTTTTTTGCACTTATGTGAGCACTAAGAATCCCAGTTTTTATTTTTTACTACCACTAATAATTAATAGACCAGTCTTTTTTTCATTTTTCAAACATTGCAGTTTTTTGAAAACAGGTTGGTTTTGATTACATGAATAAGTTCTTTAGTCTGATTCTTGTGCACCCATCACATAAACAGTGTACGCTGCACTCAGTATGCAGTCTTTTAGCCCTGACCCCCTCCCACACTTCCTCAAGTCCCCAAAGTCCACTGTATGATTCTTATGCCTTTGTGTCCTCATAGTTTAGCTCGCACTTACAAGTGACAATACGTGATATTTAGTTTTCCATTCCTGAGTTAGTTCAGTTAGAACAATGGTCTCCACCACCATTCAGGTTTCTGTGAATGCCTGAATTATTTCATCTTTTTTATGGCTGAGTAGTATTCCATGGTGTATATGTACCACGTTTTCCTCATCTACTCATTGATTGACAGGCATTTAGGCTGGTTTCATATTTTTGCAATTGAGAACTGTGCTGCTATTATAACCAATGTATGTGTAGCATTAACTTGTTTTCATTATCATTTGCCTAATAATGAATGATATTGAGTATGATTTCACAGGCTTATTTGATATCCATAACCTTCTCTGTTGAAGTGCCGTTCAAATATTGCACGATTTAATTGGGTTATTTATTGTCTTTTTGCTAAATTTTGAGGTTTTTGTTATTTTATTTAAAACTTGAATTTATGCCCTGTTAAATTATATTAAATTTGACCTAAAGCTGCCTGTATATTTCACAAATTGCCACACAACTTAGTATCTAAACAAATGGCAAGCTAACTTAAAAATATATTCTTCCAACAGATAGCTGAGTCTCCGCAAATCATAGCAGCTGTGCTTCAGCCAATCACAGGCTGCCAACTGATACATGGTTCATTTAATGAAAAAAAAAAAAAAAAAAAAAAAAAAAAAAAAAAAAAAAAAAAAAAACCTTTATCACATCATACCCAAATAATGCAAATGGCCAGCTTTAGTCAATCAAGATTTTTCTGTAAGTCAATTTCTTTTTCTCTCTGGAAATACTGGCTGCCTGCACTGCTGAGTGGAGCTCTGTGAAGCTCGCTTGGCTCTGAGGGCTGCCTGTTCTTTGCTCAGATAAACTCTGCTAAATTTATTTTTTCTACGTTTTTTCTTTTACAAGTCCATTATCAAACACATGCCTTGCAAGGGTCTTTCCTAGTCTGCTGCTTATCTTTTCACTGGTAGCCAACCTTGAGATCATCGTTGACTACAATTTGTCACTCACACTGGCTATATAATTTGTCTGATCTGAAATATGATTATTTCTCAAGAACTAATAAACATCTTCATTCAAAATGGCATTATCTTTCACCTATTTTACATTCTATCTAATTTCAATACTTCCATTATTGTCCCTACGGTAAATTCTCTTCAGAGCCACCAGAGTGATCCATTTGAACATAAGTCAGATTATATCATTCCTTTGCTCAAAACCATGAAATGGCCTCCATTTCAAACCTAGTAAAAACAAAGGCTTACACACTCTACATTGTGGAAATTCCAGTTACATCCCTGATCTGACTAACCCATCTTAACTTTGCTCATCTTTTCCAGGCATGTTCTCTTTCTTGCTATTTCACATATGTTCTTGCCATAGGGTGTTTACACTGGCTGCTGCTCCTTCTGCCAATAATATTTTTCCCTCAGATACCTTCATAGAAAACTCTTCTCTCTCCTTCCTATCTATACTTAAGTAATTTCTCAATGTCACTTATCTGACCACATTATTTGAAATTGCAAGCGGCAATTCCTGTGCATCTTGACATTTCCAAATAATTCATTTACTTTGCTTTATTCTTCTTCGTCTTTAAGTATAGATAGGAAGGATTGAGGCTGGAGTGCAATGGCGTGATCTCGGCTCACCGCAACTACTGCCTCCTGGGTTCAGGCAATTCTCCTGCCTCAGCCTCCTGAGTAGCTGGGATTACAGGCACGCGCCACCATGCTCAGCTAATTCTTTTGTATTTTTAGTAGAGACGGGGTTTCACCTTGTTGACCAGGGTGGTCTCGATCTCTTGACCTCGTGATCCACCCGCCTTGGCCTCCCAAAGTGCTGGGATTACAGGCATGAGCCACCGCGTCCGGTGCTTTATTCTTCTATAGTATATATATCCTCCTAACCATCATGTAATCTACTAATATAACATTTCTACTGTTTACAGCCCACATACCCTAATAAAATGCAGGATTTATATCAGAAAATATTTTTCATCTATTCCATATACTCATATACCTCAAGAAACAATTACAATACCCCATTGAATGTATTTGAGCATTTGTTGAATATTAATGAGTGAATAAGAAGATGCTTATACAATTTCATGTTTTTTAATAATTTTGAATATCCAGCTAACACCAAGCCTGTAAATCAATAAAAAATAATGGTTCAAAGGTTTCTTTAATGTATTATGTGTGGCACTGAGTTTTAGGTGCAATTAATTCTAGTAGTACATAATATTTTGGCTTGTTTATGGTGGATGTGGGAAATTGTTGCTAACAGCAATATAATTTTTTTAATCCTGCAAAAAATGTAACATCTTTATCCTACTTAATCACACAATCTAAAATCATTTACTATAGTAATTATTAATTTTATCTATCTACACATGCATAGATAGCAATTCAATATCATATAGTATTGTCAAAAATATTGACAATAATATATTAAATATATTATTTATTCTAAAATATTTCTTACAATTTGCTACAATAGTATGAAACTAGAACTCAATTACAAAATGTATCAGAAAATTCACAAATATGTGGAAATTAAACATCATGCTTCTGAACAACCAATGGATCAAAAAGGAAAACAAAAGAAAATTAAAAAAAAAATGTTCTCACTCATAGGCGGGCGTTGAACAATGAGAACAGATGGACACAGGGAGGGGAGCACTACACACTGGGGTCAGTTGGGGGGAAATGGGGGAGGGACGGTGGGGGTGGGGAGCTGGGGAGAGGGAGAGATAGCAAGGGGAGAGATGCCAGATACAGGTGATGGGGAGGCAGGCAGCAAATCACACTGCCACTTGTGTACCTATGCAACAATCTTGCATATTCTTCACATGTGCCCCAAAACCTAAAATGCAATAAAATAAATGGGGAAAAAACAATTTGAGACAGCCAACAAAAAAAAATACAAGATACCAAAACTTATGGAATGCAACAAAAAAACAATTCCAAAGGGAAGTCTATAGCAAAAAATTCTTACATTAAAAAAGAAGAAAGATCTCTAAGAAATAACTTAATGGTTTGCCTCAACAAACTGGGGGAAAAACCCCAAAAATCTTTAGCCCAGTGCAGTGGCTCATGCCTATAATTTCAGTACTTTAGGAGGCCAAGGCATGTGGATCACTTGCGGTCAGGAGTTAGAGATCAGACTGACCAACATGGAGACGCCCTATATCTACTAAAAATACAAAAAAAATAGCCAGCCATGGTGGTTCACAACTGTAATCCCAGCTACTGGGGAGGCTGAGACACAAGAATCACTTAAACCCAAGAGGCAGAGGTTGCAGTGAGCAGAGATTATGCCACTGAACTCCAGCCCGGGCGACAGAGCGAGACTTCATCTAAAAACAAACAAACAAAAAAGAAACTACATGTCTGTACCAAAATATCTTATGTACCCCAAAAATGTATACACTTAACATTGAATATTCTTAACCACAGAGTACACAAAGCATAAGAAACTCAATGAACTTATTGTAGAAACATAACAACAGACCCTAAACTGCAAATAAAAACTCATGCTGAACAATGGTGATTGTGAGATTCTTTCCCTGTTCATAAATGTTAAAATGTAGAAAAAATGTATGTCTTACAGTTTATGAAAGAAGGTTAAATAGGACCTGATTGTGAAATATTGGAAGACAGGCTAACAAGTTTAAGTTTGATTTGTGGATGGCTGGAATTCACTATTTCTGAGCAGGGGAGCAATGTAATCAGAGATGAGTTTTATGTATTACAACATCCATCTTCTCTCAGGAATGGAAGAGTACAAAAGCCTGCCTGGCAGGGTTTGGGGAGCATATTGCTAAGAGAAACATAAACACGTCTACTTAAGTAATCTATATTAGTTTACTCAATTACTATTCAGGTATTTTCTTCTCCAAGAAATATTACCGGCAGCCACAATGCTATGCTAAAAGTTCCCCACTGTAATATACACATCAGGACAAAGCAGAGGCAGTTTCAGAAAACAAATATTAAGGAGATCTTGACGCCATGATTTTCAAAGCTGGAGATTCATTATTTCATCTCATAGTGTGCTGTTCAGGAGTTTGTTTGTATTCTCATCCCTGAGATTAAATAATGAATACAATTATAGCAGTAGGGAATCTGACAAGGCAATCAGAAACAAGGTCACAATTATGGATATTAGTTGAATAGAGTGACAGTTATTTAGCTACATGAAATGAAAGGTGTATTTCTAAAATTGAGCTTACGCTTCAGAAAAACCTGGATGAATCATTTAAATTAGAATTTTCAGTTTGTTGAAAGAAAATGAGATAATTACTGAATACATTGAGGACTTAAAATTAGGGCGATATAAAGACACAGTTTATTGAAACATAATTCAGTTTTATACATATTGTTTTGGTTTACTTATTAATAACAGACTCTTTCACTCCCAAATCTGCCCTTGATGGGTTTCAAAACATTTAATTATTTAATTCACACTGCCACAGAAAGACAGCAGGGTGTTTGTATTGCATTAATGCCATTGAAAATAGAATGGGAAGGATGTTGAAAATTTAGTTCTCATTTGATAACTTCAAATTTCTTGTTATATTTCCAGAAAATTGACATATGACATAAGTTCCTTTTAACAGTTTTAGGTTCATTGAGGAAGTATAGGACTCTGGGGAATTCTCAGCAACATTTTTTGAAGAATTATAGGACTCCTGCTCTATATAATGTAGATGCAGTACAGTTAAATGTACTGAAGAGTGTGGACTTGGGAGCAAAGTCACGAGGTTTGAATGTGGTCCTGCCAAGTACAACCTAAATGACGTTAGGCAGGTTAGTTAACTTCTGTGTGGCTGGAGTCGTACTATCTACACAATATAGTCATAAGCTTAATATAAGAAGTAAATGATTGAGAAGTTATAAAGTTATTAGTATATGGCACATTCTTGTTTGAACTATGTAACTGTCTACTGTTATACTATTTTCTATAGCAAATTAAGAAAAGATTTTTTTTTAAAAAGATAATTTGTATTTATTTCCAAATCCAAGTATAAATTTTGCTGGAATAAAAATGTGGATGGTGGTGGGTTTACATATACCCTGTAAATAAATGCATATTAAGTATAAAAATATACCTTGGCTGGGGATGGTGGTTCTTGCCTTTAATCACAGCAGTTTAGGAAGCTCAGGTGGGAGGATTGTTAGAGCCCAGGAGTGAGAGACCAGCCTGGGTGCCATAAGGAGAGCCAGTCTTTACAAAAAATTAATACAAAAATGTTAGCCAGGCATGATGGCTCATACCTGTAGTACCAGCTGCTCAGGAGGCTGAGATGGGAGGTTTGCTTGAGCCCGTGAGGTTGAGGCTGCAGTGATCCTTGATCATGCCACTGCCCTCCACCCTGAGTGACAGGGTAAGGCCCTGTCTCCAAAGAAAGAAGAAAAAGTTCCTTACAAGTGACTGTTATTTGCTCTTTAACCATTTCCAGAACTAAAGACACAGTGAAAGGACTAAGGTAATTTGTAGAAATGTGGCACCCAGCACTACTACACAGAGGAAATGCTACTTAAAAGAGTTGACCACAGGAAAAATCATGCAGTATTATGTGAATGATCGTAAGGCTGTAAGCTAGTAGCATAGTTTGGCTAATCCTATACCAATTCCAAAATCCTTCCTTAATGGCCCACACAATGGAATCTGTAAAAGCTGAAATGAATCTCCTTCCTGTTTTTCTCCTTTAGTTTTCATGCAACGGATACAAACAATAAAACTTTAACAGAAATTTCCTGGGGTAGGATGCAGAGTTCCTAGGAAATCTTCTGTTTTCTTATAAAAGTAAGAGCCTGAAGTAAGTGATGACTCTTATTGCTTTTTACTGCTCTGAAATAGAAAAGAAAGCCTAGAGATTCACTGGGAAATTTTTCAACCATGAAATGACAGACAATCTGCTAAGCAGAATGATAACAAAAGAAAGGAGATGATTTTGTTAAACTTTTGAAGTCCTGGACTGCTATCTCTTTATTTTTTGGTATTTGGGGAAATAAATACCTCTGTTAAATTATATTTATGTTTATTTTTTGTTCATGTTTTTGCCTTCAAACACATTTCTAAATGATTCAAGAGTGTATGAAGGCTAAAGCTCTATAAATCATCATCTTGAAATCAGAGTTTGCATTCACAAATATTATTTGAAGGTGTGTGATATGGTTTCAGATTTGTGTTCCCACTCAAATCTTATGTTAAATTGCAATCCCAAGTGTTGGAGGAGGGACCTGGTGGGAGGTGACTGGATCATGGGGGCTGATTTCCTCTTGCTAATCTCATGGGAGTGAGTGAGTTCTCCAGAGATTATATTGTTTAAAAGTATGTAGCAACTCCACCTTCATTCTCTCCTTCTTTCTCCCTCCGTGTAAAATGTACCTGCTTTCCTTCACCTTCCACCATGACTGTAAGTTTCCTGAGGCCTCCCATATATACTTCCTTTATAACCTTTGAAAATGTGAGTCAATTAAATCTCTTTTCTTTATAAATTACCCAGTCTCAGGTAGTGCTTTATAGCAATTCAAGAATGAACTAATACAACATGTAATGCACCAAGGACTTTATAGAAACTTTGGAGAGGAGTTTGCTACTGTTCCATATACTGTATACGAGATTGCAAGAAATGCATAACTCATTAAAGCAGACAGTACAAAATATTGTAAGTAGACTTTAAAAAACGCAAGAAACCATTGCTAAGAGTTGCTACAGTCCCAAACAACAGTGTCAGAATAAATGTATTTTAATTTTTAGATATGTCTTTTCTTCTTTGTCACTGCAAATGTGAGAAACTCATCATAGATGTGGACATTATACGTGCCTGTACATATTGTCTATACATATTGTCTATATAAAATTAGAAGCAAAATGTGAGTAGACATATAGATGTGCTTGATTTTCACTAAAATATCATCATGAATGATTTTATTTTAATGAAACTTTCATTATCTATAGGTGCCAGAACCTTGAGTGGGACTCAAGTTAATTGTACTGACCTTAAATTTTAATTCAAATAAATTATCAATATATTTAACAAAATAGAGGCAGGTTGAATTAAAATACAAAAAAAAAAAAAAAAAAAAAACTCAAGACAAATTACTTAGACATAAATCTCTGGAGATATATTTTAGATTAGAAGATTTAATAAAATAGAGATTCTATTTCTCCCCAAATATACATACAGATTCAGTGTCTTTCTCTCCTTGAAACCATGAAAATTTTTTGTTTCAAAGTAGGGGTATACATGAGCTCAGTGATAGACAAAAATCATTAAAGAATGAGAACACAGTATGGGGGCATATTCTATGAAGTATTCTGATTTATAGAGATAAATCAATTAATAAAGTGTAAAATTTACAGAAAGACAAAATAGATAATGGAATGTAAGAAATAGTCCAGAAACCCTAATAAACTCACTAGTACAATAGGAAGTTTCCCATCTCTTTTATTCTTAAGATTTCAGAAAAATTACCTTGTTCTACAGACTCTTATATATCGAAAATTCTGGGTTCCATTTTGTTCTGCTATGCATTGTATTCACTGTGCCTAATTTGTCTCTTGTGGTTCACTGGCCTCTGTGTAACTCCAGGATCCTGTTATCTACAGTAATACCTGGGCAGTTAGCAGCATCCTCTACCATTAGGACAGCCACCAAAACTCTCTGTTATGATAGTGTGGTATCAATGGTTTTGCAAGGACTTACCCTTTGGACTCTCTAGTATGGGGAGAGATCAAGTTCTTTCCTGATTAGTCCACTTTCATATTTCTATATTTCTGGATACCTTCCTCTGTGTGCTACCAAGGGAGTTACAGCATCACATCTTCCTTGAATTTGGGCCTAGTTGAGCTTAATTTTTGTCAGTCAGCCAAGCAAACTACTAAAGCCATTCCTTTTGAAAGCATGTTAATAATGAATTGTTATAAGGACCAGATCTTTACTTTGAACTGATTTGCAGTATCAAGTCTGTTTTCATTTTGTAATCCATGGTGCTAGTACATAATAGCAAAAAAGAAAGAAAAATGATAAAAATACAATATTATAATGTCATTTAATATATTTTAGCAGTTCTTCATAAGCTAATTATCATACAAATAATATGAAGATGATCTACGTATCTTCATCAATATTTCACTACTAAAATACTTTGTTAACTGCTAATGAATTAACAAGTATTTAATTATAGAGTGACAGCCATTGAACTGGAAATTTTAGTGCTTTTATTTTAGTAAGTGATTGTTACGGTCTCAAAATCTGTAATGGCACTGTACAATCTCAGTCTGAAAAGCAAGTATACAACATGTCTTCAGTATTTTGACTACAATAAATGTTGTCTGTTAAAATAAGAAATCATAATCTTCATGTTCAATTCATTGTTTTAGTCTACCAATCTAACTTATGCAACAATCTTTTTGTTTGCTAAGTACCTACTGATGGGAACAAGGAATATATATATATATATATAAATATATATTTTATTTTCCTGCATTTCTTTGAATATATAAATATATATTAAGTACTTATATATATAAGAACACCCATATACCTTTTAATATATGTTCAATATATACACACACATATATACACACACACATCCATATGTACCTTTGAATATGTAAGTATATATTAAACATATATACTTTATATATTATATGTAATATATATTAGATATACTATATATACTATAAAAGTATATATAATTAAGTATATATTAAATATATACTTTCTATGTTACATATAATATACAAATATAAGTATATTCATATACCTTTGAATATATTATATATTCAATATATTAAATATATATATAAGTACCTCCATACACCTGAATATATGCTTACATATTCAAAGGTATTTGGGGGTGTGTGTGTGAGAGAGAGAGAGTATGAAGATACAGATTTATCTTGCTGCAAAATGACAGTTCTTTTTCTAGGAATTTTCAACAAAGAATGCCAACAATCTCTAAAGCAGAATTTTATTCCTTCTGGAAAATTATTTCTCCAAGAACATTTTTTTAATTCCCTTCTTTTAGATGATAAATAAAAATAGCTCTATAAATGTATTACTTTTTACCTATTTTTAACACACTGATGTGTTTCTTAAGATGTTTATTAGTTTGAGTATTTTGTATTTCTGTATAATTCTCTTTATTAAAAACCTTGCCATTTGAAGCTAATATCAGCTCTGTGAGGGGGAGTTGCTATGAAAAACAGATCTTACAGGAGAACTCTCACCCCTCCAGTGACAACATCATACATTAGATGCTTTGATACTGAATTTTATGCATTTGCATGAGGCAAAAATGCATTTACAGTAACACATAAATTGTAAGAACTGTATTGGAAAGATTGCTTGTATTTGTGAAATTTAGAGGATTTATGACTATTACTTCTTTTTCGTAGAAGAGGTCCTCACAAACGTGGCATTCTCTCATGTCAGAATGTAAAAACAATAATGCAATCTAAATTCAACTACTTCATTCATCTTTTAGAACGATTTTAAAAGTGTTCATTAATTCTAACTTTCTCCATTTCTGAAATGAAGTTCAATATACCGAGCAAGCACTTTATCTTCCAAAAGTGATACGTTAGAAAATTCCTCTGTTGGATTTAATTAGGTGAGATGTCTGCAAGTAGGTAATTAGTTCACTCAGCAGATGAATTGAGAAATATTTCTTAGAAGGCAGCTTTATTATATTTTCACCTTCATGTACCAAGAGAAAACATTTTTTAAAAAGATTATGAAACTCTTCTGTTTTCATTGGTGTAATTCCAAATAAACATCTCCTCAGATAGAATATATAATCGTTTATCAGTAATCTGTGCTTCAAAAATTGTATAATACATTATTAAAATTTTATGGAAACAGATATTTTTATATGGATTATGTGAAATTTAAATAGATATTACTTGGAAATAGCAT
This sequence comes from Sapajus apella, assembly GCF_009761245.1. Classification (NCBI taxonomy): domain Eukaryota; kingdom Metazoa; phylum Chordata; class Mammalia; order Primates; family Cebidae; genus Sapajus; species Sapajus apella. The sequence continues at coordinate 21,488,762 of NW_022436948.1, read as the reverse complement.
ACATATTTTACCATAAGTAAAACAACTGAACAAAGGATATTAGACACAGTAGGCAAGAGTGAAATTTATCTTAGTGACACAACAGAATTAAAGCTTTTTTACTACAAAATACTTCAAATAATTGCCTCCACTGGGGAATTTGACTTTCAGCACTCATTATTCAAATTACTGAACTAGATCTATGGATTCTTCTTAGCACATATATATTGCATTACTGAGAGATTAATTTGACCTCTCTCAAATTAACCAGTTTCAATAAGGCAAACCCAATCATATTATAACTACATGAGCCATCTATACAATAGAGCTATATCTGATAATTTCATAAAATTTAAAAATTTTTATGCCAGTTTTAGAATATTTATGCCAGTGAGAAAAAAATAACATATTTTCTTTCTGGGTACTAGATTAGAGCATTGCTCAGAGAAGGAATTTCTATGATTTTTATTCTCACAATTACATTTGAACCTTAAGATTTACTTTCTTTAAGATTTTATTAATGACCCAAATCCTACAGCTTTTGCTACAACAGATGATGGCCCTTTATATTTATGTGTTTAAAACAGGCAATGTATATCTGCAAATATTATTTTGTACATTCGGTTGTATCTATTGTTTCATGTGATAAATATCTCATATTAAATATTTATTGCACTTTTATGAAGCACAATTATACATATTTGGTTTTCATTAAATAGTAAGTAGGATATACACAAGAATAGAAATATATTTTTACACAAGTAGGAAATAGATTTCTCAATCTTAAAGGAAAAGTTCCATGATGAAATAGTTGTGTTTTCTTTGTTTAAATAATTGCATCACTCTAATTACTTGACACACACACAAACACACAGTTTTAAAGGATAAAAACCATTCCTTAGAATTCACACAGTGCTGTTTTACTAAAAATGATCCAATGGAATATTCACATTTACCATCACAATATCAAGTTCTTACTTTTCTTATTCAAAGGAGGTTTTTTATTTTTTTAATATATATATTTTATTGCATTTTAGGTTTGGGGATACATGTGAAGAACATGCGAGATTGTTGCATAGGTACATACATGGCAATGTGGTTTGCTGCCTTCTTCCCCTCTTCTAGGGTTTTTATTGTGTTATGTCTTATGTTTAAGTCTAATTGATCTGGAGTTAATTTTAGTGTAAGTTGTCAGGAAGGGGTCCAGTTTCTGCTTTCTGCACATGGCTAGCCACTTTTCATAACACCATGTATTAGACAAGGAATCCATTCCCTATTGCTTGTTTTTGTCAGGTTTGTCAAAGATCAGATGGTTGTAGATGGTGGCGTTGCCTCTGAGGCCCCTGTTCTGTTTCATTGGTCTATATCTCTGTTTTGGTACCACCACCATGCTGTTTTGATTACTGTAGCCTTGTAGTATAGTTTGAAGTCAGGTTGTGTGATGCCTCCAGCTTTGTTCTTTTTGCTTATAATTGTCTTAGCTATGCAGGCTCTCCTTTGTTTCCATATGAAGTTTTCTTTTATTAGTTTTATAATTCAAGAACTTATGTTCAAGTCTTGACTTAGTTTGAAATTTTTTAAATCTAAGGTATTGTTGAAAGGTCCATTTGTATACTTGCATATATCAAGTTTTATCAACACCATTTATTGAAGAGACTATCCTTTCTCTATTGTGTGTTCTTGGCATCTTTGTTGAAAATCAATTGACTTTTGGGTTGATTTTCAGCCCTTATTCTTTTCCATTGGTCGGTGTATCCTGCTTTTATGCCAATACCATACTATCTTGATTTCTGCAGCTTTGTAACATACTTTAAGTTGAATTAGTGTGTTGTCTCCAGGTTTGTTCTTTTGCTCAAGATTATTTGGCTATTCATGGTCTTTTGTGCTTCCATATTAATTTTATCATTTTCTATTTCTATGAAAAATACAATTGGAATTTTCATAGCGATTTAATTGAAACTGTAAATCACTTTGGATAGTATGAACAATTTAAAATTAATTTTTCAATACATGAATATGGGATATATTTCCATCGATTTGTGTCTTATTCAATTTCTTTCACTAATGTTTCATAATTTTCAGTGCAGATGTTTTATCTCCTTTTTAAAGTTTGGTCCTATTTTATTTTTTGTAGCTATTGAAAATGGGATTGATTTTTTATTATTTTTATGGTAGATCACTTTTAATGTATAGCTGTTGAGAATTTTTGCAACCATATTCATCAGGGATATTGGACTGCAATTTTTTTTTCTTTGGGCTTATTTGACTAACTTCAGTATCAAGACAATTCTGGTGATGAAAATGCATTTGGAAGTATTAATTTCACTTAGGTTTTTTGGAAATTTCTGAGGATTTGTATCTGTTCTTGAAATATTTGGCAGAATACAATAGTGAAGATATAAGGTTCTACACTTTTCTTTGATGGAATAATTTTTGTTACTGATTCAATTTCCTTAGTTGTTATTCAGTCTTACTGAATAATTTGTTCATATATTCTATTTCTTCATGATTCATTCTTGATAAGTTCTATGTTTTCAAAATGTATCAATGTTTTAGGTTACCCAATTTGTTGGTATGTAATTGTTTATAGTAGTCTCTTATGATCCTTTGTACGTCTATAATATCAGTTGTAATGTCTTATCTTTCATTATTTATTTTATTTAAATCTTCTCTCATTTTTCCTTACCTAGCCTAGAGATTATTTTATCTTTTCAAAAAATACCTCCTTGATTTATTGATATTTTATATTGTTTGTCTAGTTTTTTATTTATTTCTTCCTTTATCATTATTATTTTCCACCTTATGCCAACTTTGGGCTTAGTTTGTTCTTTTTTCTGCAATTCTATGGTGTGTAACATTAGGTTGTTTGAGCCCTTTCTTCTTTTTAGTGGTGCTTTTTATTGCAATTAACTTTTATGAATACATTATTGGATGCCATACTTTTCTTTTCTATACTGTGTTTCTATTTTCGTTTGTCTCAAGGTATTTTGAAGGTTTTCTGGAATGTTTTCTTTATTCCATTGCTTGTTCAGGAGCATGTTGTTTAATTTTCACATATTTGTGAATTTTTCTCTCATCATTGATTTTTAGCTTTATACCATTTTTATCAGAAAAGATACTTGATGTGATTTCAGTCTTTTAAATTTGCTAAGATTTATTCTGTCACTTAGCATATAATCTATCCTGGAAATGACAAGTGTGCTTGAGAAGAATTTTATTTGAATGGAATGCTCTGTATAAGTTTGCTAGATTTACTCAGTCTACAGTGTAGTTTGACATTTCCTTGTTGATTTTCTGACTGAGTGTTCTGGTTGATTGTTTAAGGTAGGATATTGGGGCTTCCCAATATAACTCTGTTGCAGTCTTCCTCTTCCTTGAGATCTATGAATATTTGCTTTACATATTTATGTGCTTTAATATAGTTTCAGACAATATTATTTGGGGCATGTGTGTAAGTGCATATGAGTGAATGTGTTTTTAATATGGAAAGATATATCAGAATCTATATTTTTCACCATGACTTTCTCTTTGTCTCTGGATTATTTTTACAAACTAAATATTCCCTTTTCATTTTGGGCTTACAGTATGATCTATGGTATTTAATAACCTGGAGAGCACCACCATATTTCATTGTCCTGGGGTGTAACATCCAGGAGAATAGAGAAACATGAAAAACAATGTATAACAAATCTAACACTATCTATGCTTCACCTGATTATATAACTACAGAAATATGGGAGCTCAATTTATAAACTGCAAATGTAGTTTAATAAATTGTCCTTTTACCTTAAAATTTTCCATATTGGTTGATTTTAGTCTCGTTAGTGGCATTTAATCTCTTTGCAAATATCCATCTTTTCAGTTTAAATGTCGTTTGTCTGGGGAATCTAAGTAATGATTATAAACTTTTTTTTTTTCATAAAAGAAGTGATAGAAAAGCTATTGTTATACATTAAACTCAGTCATACTGTAGGGAAAACACTGAGGGGAGTGCATCTGAGTTTATCCAAATGTATGCCATTTTTGTTTGTTGTCTAAAATGTTCTTACAATGATAAAATTTATATCATTATAGAAAATGTTCTATCCTTTTGATGTTAGCAGCATTTAAAGTTCACATTATAAAACAGGGGCTTCAGAAAGAAGGAAGACTTTAAAGTAGGTGCTGAAAACTCACATAACATGGAAACATTAACTTAATTCAGGGCTGTAAATCTGCATATCTCTAACTCTAAATTAGTAGTGTTAAGTTACCACTTGTGGAAACTGTTTGAATATTACTAAAAAGTCAATATATTAGTAGCTATTTTGATGACAACATATTTAGAAATATGTGAAATGTTCAAGTCCCCATCAGCCACATGTGAATGAAGTGTCTACAAAAAGCCACATGTGTTAGTAATAAATGGTGATCCGTGAGAAAATATTCATGAATTACTTGACAAAGAAGCACAGGAAAGAGTTACAGACCAGTCTGAGCAGAAACTATGGAAAGAGAGGTTTCAGTTTTTATGGCCCATTTTGAAGTTTCTACAGTTGGTTCAAACAACCTCTTAGTGTGGAATCATTTTAAGAAAACCTTAGCAACTAGGACTTCACTATATAGTTTGGATTCTTATTAGATCATTTTGAAAAAATAAGACTGAAAGGAGCATGAGATGAAGATAAGGTAAATCTTGACACCTTTGTTGAAAATCAATTTTCTGTAAATACGTGGATTTATTTATGAATTCTCTATCCTGTGCTATTTGTTGATACATGCGTTTTTATGCCAATATCATGCCATTTGACTACAATAATTTATAGCAGATTTTGATATCGGGTAGCATGATGCCTCCAGCTTTGTTCTGTGGCTCAAAACTGATTTGGCTATTTGGGGTCTTTAATTGTTCCAAGCAAATCTGATCATTATTTTCCTTATTTCTGTAAAAAATGACATGGAATTTTGATAAGGATTGCATTGAATCTATAGATTGTTTTGGGTAGTGTGAGCATTTTTACCATATTAATTCTTCCAAGTGATGAACACAAGATACCTTTCTATTTATGTGTGTTTTCTTTAATTTCTTTCATTATTGTTTTGCAGGTTTTAGTATACAGATTCTCAACTTCCTTGATTAAATTTGACCCTGAGTATTTTATTTATTTTTTATTTGGGAATGCTTTCTTAATTATCTTTTTTCCAATAGTTTTTGGTTAGTGTATTGAACCGCTACTGATTTTTATACACTGATTTTACATACTATCACTTTAGTGTATTTGTTTATGAGTTATAATAGTTTATTTTATGGAGTTTTTAGAGTTTTTATGCTAGATCACATGGTCAAAAAACAAAAAAAAATCAATTTTTCCTTTTTCTTTTAGGATGCCTTTTGTTTCTTTATTTTGCTCAATTCCTCTAAGACATCCAGTACTGTGTTGAAAATAAGTAGTGAGAATGGGCAACCACGTTTTATTCCTGATCTTAGAGAAAACACTTTCAGTTTTTCCACATTTGAATATTATTTAACACTGGGCTTGTCATATTTGGCCTTTTTGTGTTTTGATATATTCATTGTATACATAATCTGTTGAGGGTTTTTATCTTAACAATATACTGACTTTTGTAAAATGATTTTCCTGCATCTATTGATAAGATCATACTAATTTTTAGTAAAAGTACAAAAATAGTCAATGGAGAAAGGACAGACGTTAAAAAAAAATAGTGTTGGGAAAACTATATATTCACATGTAGGAGGATTAATTGAATCTTTATCTCATATCATATCCAAAAATAAACTCAAAATTAATTAAAGATAAATATGAGACATAAAACTACAAAACTTCCAGAATAAAACAAAGGGAGAAAGCTTCACAGTATTGAACTGGGAAAGGATATTTTGGATTTGACTCAAGAAGCTCATTCAAAAAAATAGAGAAATGTGGATACATCAAATTAAAAAGCTTCTAAACACCAAAAGAAACAATCAACAGAATGAAGACACAACTCGAATGGGAGAAAATATTTGTAAACCATGCATTCAAGAAAACGTTATTATCCAAAATATATATGAAATACAAGCAACTCAATATCAAAAAAATAACATATAAACCAATTAAAACATGGACAAATAATTTAAACAGATATTTCTTTTAAAAAGAAATACAAACTGCCAAGTTCATGAAAAAATGCTTGATATCACTGAGCATTAGGGAAATACAAATTAAAGCCACAATGAAATATAACCACACATCTGTTAGAATTGCTATTACAAAAAAAGACAAAGACTAAAAAGTTTTGGTAAAAATGTGAAAAAAAAGGGAAACTTTGTACGTTGTTGGTAGTAGCCATTACAAAATACCTGTATGGAGTTATAGTGCGTCTAGGCCATCATTTTTTAAAATGAAATAGAAACTAATAAAATTGAAGAAAAGAAGAAATTAAGGTAAGAATAATTTTGTGAATATACACACATACACATGTGTACTGTATGGAAGTGTAAAAACTACTGTTCAATGTGTTTTGCATTCAGAAGTATAAATTCCATTTGAACAAAGATTCAATATTATCCCTTACATCTCTTCTTCCTTGTGCAATCCCAAAACCCTGAACTGTTCACAACTTCTTAGAATCACTATGGTTTATAGGTTTATTCCAGTTTCTCTTGAGTATCTTCACACAGAACTCAAGATATATAAATTTATCAAAAATAATAATAATTTATAGATTCAAATTAAGAGAATTAAATGTAATTAATATATTTAAACTAAGATAATTTATAGATTTAGATAATCTTTCAAGATATTATTCTTTACCAGTGGTTTTCAAACTTGAAGTTGCCTCAGAATTACTAGAACGGTTTGTTTAAACACAGATGGTTCAACTGAAATTCCCATACTACCGAATTTAGTATGTTTGTGATTGGGCCTGAGAATTTGGAGGTGGTGTTAACACTAAAATTCAAGGAACCACAGTTTAAAAAGTGTATGTTTCTCTGGTCTGGTTTCTGAATTTGAGTATATTTTTATTATAGATGGACTCATGATTCACATAATCATTTGTTGTAGTATAATTGTTTTTTACTCTCACTTAAGACAGCAGAAAAATGTGAAAGCTATTTTGGGGCAAGAAATGTGAATTGTATTCTTCTATCAGGACCACCTAAGGAAACAGAGAGCGTTCTCAACATTCTTTATTAAATGCCTTAATGAAAAACTTAATTTTGAAGACTTTCACCATGTTTTTCTTTTAAAATTTTGCTTTCATGTATTTAAAATACTCAAGAGGAAAATAGCCTAACTTAGTAAGTGCAGCTTCCGTAAATACCTGGTGAGTAATAAAATGTCTCAGAGATAAAAATGAGACCACAGAGAGTTATTTCATGGTCCCATTACCTACGTATTTACGACAATGAGAGACATTATGAAGACATTTCCAAAAGATATTCTAAAAGCCAGTCTAAATGTCAGACAAAATTTTTAAAATGGAGTGTTCAAGAGGTGAAGAAATATTTAGAATAGAATTTAAGTTAATGTCACAATAGGTTTCAATAGTGTTACAAAGTTCATTCCCAGTTTTGAAATGTCTGTAAAAATAAAATGTAAAAGAAAAAACAGTATGAATCAAATATACATTTAACTTATGAATTTGAGAGGGACAGTGTATTTTACTTTATAAATTACATTTCATTGATATATTTTTGAAATATGTGCCAATCATCTTCACTGTACTATTTCCTAATATCATTGTCCTAACTTCAGGTATGTAGCTACAAATTAGATAAAATATACGCAATTAAATACCATTTGAACATAGGTAGAAATTATGGTCTATAGAATAAGAAGACTATGGAAAATCTGATAGTTCAATTAGGCAATGTGAATGGGAGAGGAATTAATTTTTTTTTCTCAAACTGTGTGACAAAAATGGAAAGAAGTTATCGGTGAATTGTGTAAGATCTTGTATTGTAAAATGCTTTTAATTATAAACATCAGATTTCACTATCATTATTTAAAATATAAATTAATGTAACAAGAAGTATGAAATCAATTAGAGAGCTCAAGCAATTCTAGAAAAAAAAAAAATTCCTACATATGCAGCCACATTCACCAAGAGAATAGTCTCTCCCTTCAACAGCGTCAGTGTTGGACTCACATCCATGCTACCTCTTTCATACTCAATAAATTGTTCAATCTGAATACTACTACTAAACCGAGGAGCCATCCCAAAATCTGATAGTCCCCAAAACAGAATATCCCTTGAAAGTATACGCCAACATAGTAGATGCCTGACAATTTGGTCAAAAGAATACCTAATTAATCTCTTGCACATTCATATGTTGTGATCTGAATCAAATCTGCTTTTCTACAAGGGACTGTAGCTCTACAAGGGAGTGTAGAAAATGTAGTTATTAGTGTGTCCACTGATTCATACAGATTCAGTTTAGAAAGGATATGGAATGGATGCTTAGCAAGCTTAACTAGAGCATCTGCAGCAACCTACATCTTAAGTGCTCAGTATCCACACTTTAAATCAATAGCAACAGTAACATTATCTGATTGATGCAACTATTCCTCTCAAACAAACACACACACACACACACACACACACACACACACACACACAACCCCACCCACACACACAGGCACAGTAATTCTATAAAGATGCCTCAATTGCATAAATTGTCAGTGTATTTTCTAGTTAAATCCCAATTCCATCTTGAATTTTGTAATGCAGTGGTGAAATATTACAGTTAAATTGAGAGGAATCCAATTATAATATATTTTAGTGGAATGTGAAGAGGGAACATGAAAATTTAACCACATATCTGCATGAAGAATAAAGTATGGGACATCCATACTAGTACCATGGTATACTAGTCATTTACATAGTTTACATTTAGAATGTCTTATTCCAGTGACCACATCACATCCATTTAGCATGTATAAATGACCTCAGATAGTGGAAGCTTCCTAGCTGTGTCCTTTGGTGTTCACACTTATGCCAGGATGAGTCTATTAGCCTTTTTTTTTTTTTTTTTTTGAAAATACAGAATTTTTGAAGGTATCCCATGGAATCATGGGGATTCAGAATACTCTCTCCTGCCTTCAACAAATTATGATAAAATTGTATCCCCTTGACAAATAAAGCAAATTTTTCCATTTAACGAGTTGTCCTCCTTTTTATCCTGCTGGATTGCTGAATGAATATTTGAACATGGTCAGGAAGAAGAGTCAAATTCCGGCTTTCTGAATTAACGTTGTTTTCCTGGTAGAAACATTTTCCATTTGACATCTGCTCTTCTATAAGACTGGCTGCTCCTTCATGATAGGGTAAATGATAAGACTTGTGAATCTCTTCAGCACATTGATGGATTAGCACTTTGCCTCAGCAGTATAGCGAATGATGGAAAATTAAGCATTCAGGGTTAGATACTCACTGATAGGGTGGTTGGCAGAAGCAATATAGAAAGAAAGCACAAGTAAATAAACAGAATAAACTATATATTCAACAAATTAAATTTCTGGAGTTGGTTTAATACAATTGCCTTGTCCTCCTAGTTACTATGTCTCTTATTTTACCATTGGACAGAGAAAGCCATATCTCTGGGGACATCTGGAGACTGCTACTGATTCTTATTTAAGGTAAGTGCTACTAGACTAAGTAATACTTTACAATATGGTGATGTTTTGGGATAAATGTTTATGTTTTCCCAAAATTTTTATGTTGAAGCCCTAACCCCCAATATAACAATTTTCAAGGATAGGACTCTTGATGAAGTGATAAAGGTTAAGAGGTCATAAGGATGGGGCCCTAAACTCATGGAGCTGATACACTTACAGGAAAAAGAAGAGACACCAGGTAACTCTCCACCAGGTAAGGACACAATAGGAAGGCAGCCATAGGCAAGCCAGGAAGAGAACCGTTACTGGAAACCTAATTAACCAACACCTTGATTTTGGACTTTCTAGTCTCCAGAACTATGAGAAATAAATTTCTGTTAAGTCTTCAGTCTGCAGTATTTTGTTGTGGTAGCCTGAGCTGACTAAGACAGGTATATAATCTTTAAAACTTCTTTGTTGGGATCAAGGGACAGTTGTTGTTTGTTTTTAAATTTATAACTAACAGATCAAATAATATAATAAACAGCCATTATTGGCAACTTGACCAGAATGGCGCACACTATCTTGCTATAAATTTGTCAGAGCTCTCTGGAAATCAAGTTCATTGCAAAAATATGTGTTCTTTTTTCTCTGGAGACAAAGAGGATCCTATGAAATACAATGATGCTCTAAAGAGCTGGGACTGGAATTCACTTGGGTCCCTCATGGTGTACTCTTTCTCCTACTAAAGAACATAATTTGCTTTTATTAAAAGCTTTTCATGAGTATGTTCCTTGGAGTCTTTTGAGTTATTTAAGTTTTCTGAGTCCATCATATTTTTAGAGGTAGGGAAATGTAGAGAGTAAGCTGTAGTCTCTATTGATGACATATTAACTTAGCCTGTGATGGTAAGATTAGTATTGATTGAATGCATATCTAACTATTGGAAAAAATATTTATAACTGGAAAAGAAACAGATTGACAGCCACTACTAAAGTCACTTTTACAATGAATTTTTATGAGCCAATTCCAGGCGTCCATACACCTGGAATTGCAGTTCGTCAAGAATTTCTCATACTTGTTCTTTTCCAATCCTAAACAAGTAAGTCAACCCTCAGTTTTTATCTTGATTTGCCATAGATCCATGCCTATGGTCATCTCTCTAACTGGTAAATTGACTAATCAAAAGTACTATGTAAATTGTGCTTAGTGGGGAGGTTTCCCTCCACTGCTTTTCTTCAATATCACGCCTGAGCACAGCCATAATGTTCTAATTGTCCCTTTCTCCTCTGTAATTTTGTCAATGGGGTCTGATACCAAAATTGCAGAATCAGATTCTTGATAATCTAGAGATGATCTTTTAATATCCAGAGATCTAGAGATACTTTAAATAAGTGTTGGATTCATTGGGTTATACAGGTCAAGTGATGTAACTGTTCTGCTGCTGCCTGGGCCTGCTTTGAGATCATTGCTTTGCTGTGAATGCCATGTGCTCAAACGTGAAATATTTCAATTCTAAAATATCCTTAAAAATTTGATCCATTAGCTCTCTTATGGGTGGCAATTTAAATTACTGGTTTTTGTTTTTTATCTCGGAAGGGGGCACTCTAAAATGTACCGGAGTATTGCACTCCGGAATAGTCATTGAATTTCAGACCCCAAATTTATATAGGATTGATCTATCTAATAGTCTCTGGTATGTATTCATATAAACATAGCAACCAGGTAGAGTAGATTCTACATCCGCCGTCCACATCCATAGCTGTATAAAATTAACAATGTAGTCAAGGTTTATACGAGATAGTGAGGCAGTCAATATCCCTGCAGATTAATTTAGGGAACAGAGCCTGAGGCACCTAACAGATGGAAGACTGAGATAATGAACAGCAAGAAGGAAGATTTAAACCAAACCATACCAGTATTACATTGAATGTCAATGTTTTAATCCAGAGGCCAACAATGTTTTTCTGTAGAAGGCCAGATAGTAAATATTTTATGCTTGTGGACCATATGACCTCTGTCTCAGCTACTCTATCCTGTCCCCATAGTATAAAAACAGCCATAGAAAAATACATAAAATGATGATCATGGCTATATTCCAATATAACTTTATGTACAAAAATAAGCAGCTAAAGAGATTTGGTCCCAAGGCTTAATGACTCCTGCCTAAGTATCCCAAATAAATGACAACTGTTATCAAAACCAATTGAAAGAAAAACTACATAGAGTTTGAAACATATTTTAAATTTAAAAACATAACATTTGAAAATAATGGAATAGGAAAATAATGGCATGAAAAATATAAGCAAAATAAAGCTCATAATGTTATATTAAGATCAGACAATTGAGATTTAATGGAAGGAATATTAGAAGAGCCGGAGAGAGTCATTTCAAAACATTAAATATCAAGTGAAAAAAGATATTAATGGAAATTTATATGTAACTAATAGCATAACTTTAACATATAGACAATAAACTAAGCCAGTGCAGTATTAGATATCAATTAACGAGTTGGTAAAATGAATTCGATATATGGTCAAGAAACATAACAGATCATAAGCAACTACCTGATTTATAATAGAGAAGAAACTCTACTGTAATTTGGTGGGCAGAGGATTTATTTTTAATAAATCATGCTGTACCAATTAGATATCTACATTCAAAAATAAATGAGTAAACTGTAAGCCCTAATTCCCACCACAGACCAAAATTAATTTAAGAGGGATCATAGACCTAAGCATGAAATGTAAAAGAAGAAAAGAAATCACCCTGCTTGAAATAATAATAGTAATAGTAATTATAATATTGCCTTAGCCATGAAAATTTTTTTAAAAGATAAAATGTTCTAAAACAGGTAAAATGAATATCATTAAAATTAAAAATTAGGTTTCATCTGAGAGCTACATTAAAAGAATGAAAAGGAAAATCACAGAGAATTATTTGCAATTTATATAACTGACAAAGGCTTATATACAGAATATATAAAATATGGCTATACATCAATAAAAAAAGACTATAATCATGGATAAAATTCTTGAATGGACACTTTACTAAAAGGATAATTAAAATGCATGCAAATATTGACAACAAGTACTTGATATCACTGTTCATAAGGTAAATTCAAACTAAGCACACAATGAGATACTAACACATACCCTACTGGCAACAATTTAAGTAAGACTGATAATATCAACTGTTGTTGAAGGTGTAAAGTAGTAGGAATTCTTTTATATTGCTGGTGGGAGAAAAAATTTGTATTACCCACTGAAGCAAAATATATGTACTCTGTGATTCTGCACCTCTCCTTTGATCTACCAAGGATCAATGTGACCTGGAAGTGTTTTGAGCACTGAAGAAGGTGCTTGTTCTATCTGGAGGAAAATAGCACCATCACATTCTCTGAACCATGTACACTGCAAATCCATTTAATGGCAGTGAAGCATCTAAACTCTGATGGGTATGACTGCAATTAATATCTGAAATGCATGTCAAGGTTATACAGCTCTGATGCTTTTGCAGCAGAAATATCTTACTGTTCTTAGAGACCACAAGCCTTCCACTTATAGATTGCATAGAAATCTTTCCTCTGGTGCTATGGGTTCTCATTAAGACATGCAGTACATAGAGTAGCCCACTATACCTGTCTTGGTGTCAACCTTTAAAAAAGACTTTAAACACTCATGCACAGACACACAGGCATGTAGAGAAGGGGACTCGGAATGATAAAAGAACTCAAAGCCATTCAATAGGAGAAGGGAAGAGAAGAACAGTCTTAGTTTTGATTGAGGCAAATTATTCAAGGTGTTTGAGTGCTGTCATCTAACATAAAAATTTGGAACATGGATTAGCCTTATCTTATTTGCTACATATATAGTTTAGGTTCAATTATTAGAAGTGGCAGAAGGAAAGACTTGGCTAAAACATATATTTTATTAAAAGAGCTCATCAAAGATAGAGTGGGGAGCTTTAGAGCATAGAGTTCTTGATCCTGAGGAGTGTTGGCTCCTTCTTGCCACGTGCAGCTAGAGTACCCAGGCTGGGCTAGCTTAGGGGAGCCACAACTGTCCCTGTGTTCCATGACTGAGCTGCTTTGTAGATGAAAGAAAATTAAGGTATGTAGCTATTTAGGAAAAGAAAAACTCAGAAAATGAACTTTTATAAAGTTTAATGTTTAGAAATACACTGGCTAAAATCTATTGCCCACAGAAATTTCTCCACACCTTCCGGCTGTACATCTTTGCTGGCCAAATCTTCCTCATAAAGGGGTTATGTTTGCTGCCTTGTTCATCCCTGGGAGGCTGGATTCATTTCCATGTGCTCATAATCTGGGGAAAAAAAAAAAAAAAAAAAAACTAAAACTGTGTCCGAGGAAATGTCAAAGTGATTTTTTTTTTTTTCTATTAAAGATGGCTTCTTCTACTCAGGTACCAGTTAAAGCTTGGGTCTATTCTACATCTGCTATTACGTGTCCATAATATAAGCTCTAAACTGTTTTTTAAAAATTCACCTTGTTCCTAGCATAGCAACTTTTTCTCTCTCAATATCTTATTTTTATTCAGTTTCTGGTTAACATATAATAATTCAATTTATTCATTAGATTTTGAGCCTGTGTCTAATGTGATGTACAGACAGAAGTCAGAGAATGCCTAGGTAGGAATGTAAGAGAGGAAATTAACTAATCAGATAAATGGACTCTAACCTAATTTCCTTTTCAAACCTGGTTTTTCTTAAGCCCAGTGGCCCAGTATATCACTTGCCCTCAGCTTCACTTGAAGATAGTGAAGCTGAGTCCTATTTTTCTTTTTAGTTACACTTCAACTTTTTGGTCTCTTTTGCTCCCAATATTTTCACCTGTATAGGGAGTCATAGATTTGGTAAGAGCAAGTATTGCTAACACAATTTGACATTTTAGTTAAACAATGTTATAAATGTAACATTATATTAGGATTAAAAGAGGACATTCACTCTTAGAGAAAAAGTGGGTAGTAAAATTATATGAACAAATATATCGAAAGGTCAAATAATGTAAGGGTGACATTCAAAACTAATACATTAAGAATATCATTTAACAAAATTTAGTCTTTTGGCAAATATTTTGTCTGAAATGGTACAAAAGTCATAGAGCAATATATTTGGATATTTTGAAAAACGATTGTTAAATATTTGCTTGTGTTTTGGAGATTCTATCTTTACTACTCCCTCTTATCACCTAGTCACTCATTCACTCCCAAAATGTCACTCTGACTACAATATTGCTTTTTCAAACATAATAACCTACCTTCTATCTTCAAAATATAACACCCTCTTCCACATTCTCATGTAGTTCAGTCCCTTTGCAATATTTAAGACTATTCACCATTATCTTTTGAAGTGTGTTTTTTCTCTGGATTTTGTGATTCTATTTGGTTATAGGTTTATATCTGATCAATCATTTTTGCTGCAACTTTCAAATACGGTGTCTACCAATACCATTCATATTTTATAGCATTTTAAAAGTCTGTATCTTACCTGCTATCAGATGTTCTTCATTTGCCTAAGATGTATTTTCTTGGCTTTTCATCACTCTAACCACCCGGATTATCCTATTTGCTAGTCAAATTTTTAATTATAATAATTATTTTTGAGATGGAGTCTCACTCTGTCTCCCAGGCTTGAGTGCAGTAGCACTGTCTTGGCTCACTACATTCTCCACCTTCCAAATACAAACAATTCTTGTGTCTCAGCCTCTGAGTAGCTGGGATTACAGGGACACACCACCATGTGTAGCTAATTTTTGTAGTTTTTGTAGAGATGAGATTTCAACATGTTGCCCAGGCTGGTCTTGTACCTCTGACTTCAAGTGATCCACCCCACTTGGCCTCCCAAAGTGCTGGGATTGCAGGCATGAGCCATTGTGCAAGCTCATGATCTTTCACAGTGTGTATTTTCCAGAAAGAACAATGACCTCGATTCATTCTTTCAGTTTACTCAGCAGACCCATAGAGGGCTTAAGATTCAGAAGTCCTAGATTTAAATTCCAGCCACTTCATTCATACACGTATTTGAATTTTAACTATTTGATCATCCTCTGGCAGGCTTAGTCTCTTAATATGTAACAGAGTTAATAATAATTATGCTATGAGATATTTATAAGAATTAGAAAGTATAATATATGAAAGTGCAGATAACAATTTCTCAGACTTAGTAGAAGTCTCTAGATGTTCTATATTATGTATATATAAAGGAGATTACCTGAAGAAATTATTACAACTGCTGTTATTATTATTGGTATTTTATTCCATTTACTTTATCTTAATAATAACTTAATGAGTGTATTCCCTAAGGAGAAAATATAATTTAACAATTTAATCTTTAGTTAGGCTATTATTTCAATGTAGAGTTAACCCCAAAATAGCAATATTTGTGAAGACATTTACAAGCCAAGCAGTATTAATTACTCCATGGCTCCAATAATTGCTATCTGACCTTTACTCAGATGTTGATTCTGTTCTATAATTTGTGGTTTACACTATTACTCACATGTGAAATTTGGAACCAAGACTACACAGTAAACTTTATCCATAGTTAATCAGGTCTTCTCTACCTAACATGAATTTTCATATTTCCTGCAAGTTTCAAAACAATATCTCATATTAGCAACTTAATTGATCCCAAAACTTAAAAAAAGTTACCTAGATTCATGGGAGGGTAATTTGTGTGTTTTATTTGTTTACTTTGGAATTTGAGATATTTTACAATTCAGGTGAAGCTTAATTAAGCTGTTAAAAGTGTAAAAGACCATTCCTGACTTCCATTTCATTTGGAGAATATTTGAGTATCTTTGTTCATTTTGCAATGGCCACCAGCCATGTTACACAACATAAATATCTGAACAGGAGTTAAAATTATGGATATCCACCTTTCATCTCAGTGTTGGATGTGATGTAAAGAGGCAAAGGGAAAGATAAAATACTAGACAAGCTATGATTCCTACAAGGACTTAGGTGAGAAACATGATTCTACAAGGATAGAAGAAACACAGACTATTAGGCAAGACCTAGGGAGAAAATAGACTCTGACTAGTGTAAAATGAAGAAAGAGAATCTTGCCATTCACTTGCTATTCACAGGTCTCCTAACCTTCAGCCCAGCCATACCTAATTGTATTGGAATAGTAACCCCTTGCAATAATCTCGGTATTTTTTAAGATTATCTTTCTTGTCTATAACATTTCAGTGCCTCTGCAGAAAAATCCAACCCTTTCTTATATTGTTTACTATATGTATGCTTCCATCAGTAGTCATAAAATTATGTTTAGCACCTGATATCAAAGTCTTAAAGCTATTTGAGGGGATCTCAATAATTTGAATAATATTCTAAATGACTAAAATCAAAAATTCCAAATCCCTATTTTCAAGCCTACACCTGCTCTGTAAAATATTTCTATACAGTGAGTCAGTAAATTCACAAAGGTATGCACTGTAAACTTAATAAGAGATCAATCTTAGTCTCTGGATGAATCTTTGATTTAGACTTTACCACCATTCTTACAAATTGATGATATTAAATGATTGGTAAGGCTAAGGAATATGAATTTGGATATTTTTATATTACTTTCTTTATGTCTGCTACACAGAAATATCTATTCTGTTGTAATTCACTCTGGAGTAATGTCACTGTGACCTGCTGGTAATGGCTGGTTGCACAATAGTTGATCCAGAAGGACCTTGGCCAGGATGATTTGGCAGTGGAGCACAAAGGAATGCCACAAATATTGTTGAAGTGATATTAGATATGGAATAAAATATTCACTGCAACAAATATTCCTCAGATGATGTTGAGACTCATTGTATCAACACAATTATAGAATCACTCTCAACACTCATTTCAGGCAAACTAATTTTCTTAGAGTGTCTCCAGAGTTAATCAAGGTTGTAAGGCAGTGAAGCCAATGAAGTCGCAATAAAAAAGCGCATTCTGATCAGTTTGTTTATACATTACTGAGAATAGCAGCCTCAGAATCATTTTTATTTGTATATAATCACATACTCTAAGAATCAACAAAAATTGTTGCACATATATGCAAATATAAACTAATCTCTGTTGGTAATTTTAAATATTGAAATGGTAGCCTTGTATACTATTTCTTAGGAATGGCCTTGTGTTTTTTTTTGTTGTACATTCGAATGCAGACTTCTTGTGGTTATATTGCCCAATTTATTCTTCCTTCTATTTCTCACTTATGGTAAGAAATGGTGCTTTATGGTAATCATAATTTTTAAATTATTAATACAAGTCTATATAAAATAACTGGAAGAGCACATGAATAAGTGATTCAGGAATAGTCAGTTATGTTAAATACATTATTTTCTGTAATTAGTAGTGTTTATTTCAAAATCAAAGACAGTTGTGTTTGTGTTTTGAATATAATATAATAACCTTTGAGCTTTATTTTTCTGCTCTCAAGGGTGTAAGAGCCATTTACTTAATAACTGAGTTTTTCACTACATAAATAAAAAACTCATTATTTCTATTAAAAAGGACCATAGTACAAGTAACATAATGTCATGATTCAAAAAATCTGGTATTTCATTTCTCAATTTATTCCAAAAAGATAGTTAAATTGATGATTGATAGATTGATACATAGATACAAAGATAATAGATAAGTAGATCAGAAAAAATCTTAATAAAACACAGGAACATTTTAAAGAATTTATTTTGGCAAACAGGAATTTATGAATTAGTAAACACCAACCAAAAGGAATTTTGGATTCTGATCAGGAAGCTCATTGGGCAGGCTTTCATAAAGTGAATGCTTTTGATTGATCGAGCTTAAGTTTAGTTTTTTTCTAATACAAATATTTGCAGGGAATAACTCAAATTAAGTATTGTTTACGTGCACAGGGATTTTTCAGGCCTGGTCTCCATTTCAATTTACCTTGAGAGAAAGAGAGAGACAGAGAAAGAAAGAGACAGAAAAAGAATGTGTTGCATATATAATCTACATAAATATACAAATCTGTGTAATATATGAGAGAGGTTAGCAAATTTAATCTATAAAGTTAAAAACAGTAAATGTTTAGGCTTTGCATATCAAATGGTCTTTGTCATCTCTATTGAACCCTGCCAAAGTAGCACAAAAGCAGCCAGAGACAAAATTTAAATGAACGTTAATTGTCAACCTGTAATATAAAATATAGGTTTCACATATAAAATGTAATGTATCTTTAAATATGTAAATGTGATAAAATATGTATCACTTAAATCATATTTATAGAGGAATGTGCATGCACATTAATAAAGTAATATAACAACGTTAAAAATATATATGAATTCCAATATGAGTTGGTATTTTCAGTCAAGCAAATTTAAATATTGCATTGATTCATTAGATTTTTTTTATTTCTAAAAGTCTGTCTTACTTATTCATAAATAACACTATGTGGTTAATATTAATGCATATGTAGGATATCTTTCTCTTGTTCTAGCAGCAAACAGTCAGGCTAAAGATGAATTCAGGTTACATTGTTTAAACACTGTACATCTGGATCTTCAAAACTAAAATTCTGTGGAAACAGGGACTTCAATTTTCTTTTGACATGGAATAGAAACAACTAAATAATGGCATTATGTATAGAGTTGAATAAATTTACAGAGTAGAACAGTTTTCTAACCAAGCAACAGTTGGTCAACACCTCAGACTCTGCAACCTTGAAATGGCTGATCTGCAATGGTGTTTTGGGTTGTTTATTTATTTATTTTCTGGTTTCCTTTTGTGCAGGATAAAGCACTGCACCATACACAGAAATAAAGGTAATATCCAAAAAAATTTCCACCAGCTTCAGTAACTGGGAAGAATTATTGTCTCTATGTTCAAAACAAGGATGCTATTGAGGCAATGGAAAACAAACACAAATTAGCTGTGTTAGGGCTTTTAATCAGGTCTAACAAGGGGTCATAATTTATCCAGTTATGAAGGTTCGTATTTTATTTGATCGCTAAGATGTTTAAAATTCTTAGAATCTGATAGGTACAGTAGACACTAGGGACTACTTTAGAGGTGAGGGAAGGAAGGGGGTATGAGTCAGAAGGATATATATGGGGTACTATGCTCATTATCTGGATGAGCATTGTACATCAAGCTTCAACAAAACACAATTTACTCATTTAACAAACTTGCATATGTATCCTTGGATTCTAAAATAAAAAAAAGAAAAATATAAGGACACTAAAAAACAAAATGTATTTAAATGTTTGAATTTGCCTATGTAAATTCTGATTGTTTATATATATTAATGTATTGAATTAATAAATTATACTTTAGTGGTATAAACACTATGTTACTGGAAATCTTGGTTGTATAACCTTTAAATAATGTTATTTTAATGAAGTCCCAAAATAAGTAAATTTAAATATGTCCAAATTTATTTTTCATTCCAATGAACCATGTGGAATCAGCCAACGTTCTAAATTGTAAATGTACATAGAGGTTGAATACTGAAAAAAGAGCTTGAAACTTCAATCTATAATCTATGAAATGTGTGGAGGGAAAAACCTTCCTTTAAAAACATTGAATGATTGTCTCTAATCATTAATGCTATGGCAGCATTGCCAATTATATTTTATGTTTTCTATTTAATTTAATTAATTATTTTGACATTTGGAAACTACTGTGGTATTTAGTATGAATATAATATTCAAAACACTTTTTTAAAGTATCAAAAAAGTAAGAATTACAATCTATCTACTGTAGTCTACAATTCAACTGAACACTTTTTATTTTGGTGGCAATGATGAGTTACCTTGTGTTAACTTATAAAAGAAAAAATAGTTTTTATTCAAATTTTCTGAATACTCTCTTCTTGACCACTAATTATTGTTTTTGTAAGGTGCCTCTAAAATTTAGCTACCAGAGAGGGCCAAGTGCCTTTTGACAAATTAAGAATATATTAAGATATTAAATACTAATCCTGTAAAAAATGATGCAGTTAGAAGATGAATTTTTCATTAAAAAAAAAACTATGCAAATTTGACTCATTGTTAATTGTGCTAGGCATAACATTTTTCCTAAGTATAATGGAGAAGAATAATATCTACCATGGGGTGTTATAAATTTTAAATAAAACTTAAATTCTGAAAGAACTTTGAGGTTGCAAAATGTTACATGGATGTAATATTGCATTTTGTGCCCTCATGAAAAAAGACACTTAAAAATACAGATAACTGAAATTATCACCCAGGCATATTTTCATAAAATTTCATTTCTCACTTAACTACAAACATCTTTTTTATAAAGCAGTTTCTATAAAATATCTTGCTATAAGTGACAGCCCACTGAATTAATTAGTGAAATTTTGACTTACAGTTTTTAAATCTGTCTGCTATATTTCCCAAGGTGTGATAATGGTAATAGTAGTCCAGATCATGAACATTAAAATAAATAGAATTTATTTTAAAATAATTTAACTTAATCAAATGTCAATTGTGTATTCAAAAAATGGATTAATCTTTAGTACTTCTGTCTTAAATCACATTATTTAAGCATATTAAAACTATATTATCTGATTAAACAGGTGAAAAAAAATCAACGTTAGAAAAGCAAACAGGAAAGTGATGTGTATATATTTTCTTTCTTTGATATACCAATAGATCTGCAGTAAATGCAAAAGCTATTGAATAAATGATCACAAAATAATAGCAAGAGGACATCTAATGCAGTTCTTGTGGTATTTTACATTTTAAGAAGACAATCTATGGTTTATATCTTAGCTTTATATACATTCTAGGCAGTTTATATAAGACGCCGAGTATGCTCATTTTATTTTTCTGCTTTCTGCAGGCTGGAAGCAACTGCACACACCCTAGTGTCCCAAAGGGTATCCAAAACAGGCTTGAGAGACATAGAAACAGTTGGTTCTTCATTCTGAGTTTACTTTCCAAGTTCAGAATCCTCATTAGAAAAGAAAGA
Organism: Sapajus apella; assembly: GCF_009761245.1. NCBI lineage: Eukaryota > Metazoa > Chordata > Mammalia > Primates > Cebidae > Sapajus > Sapajus apella. The sequence goes on along the minus strand of NW_022436948.1, from coordinate 21,467,254 downwards.
AAGAAACAAAACAAAACAAAACAAAACAAAAACAAAAACAAAAACAAAACAAAACAAAAAAAAGAGGCCTAGGCAAACAGATGTTCAATTAAGTGGGGGGAAAAAAAAACCCGATAACAGACATACCCATGAATCCAAATGGATATTTATCAGAAAGCAAAGGAAATCTTTTTGTCCCTATATTGTTCCTTTTTAATATAATATTCCAGCCAAACATTAACATTTTAGTCAAATTGCACAGAAAACTTTTTATTGTGATATAATGTAATAATCTAAAGATATTAAACTTTAAATAATTTTTAGAGACTATAATTACAAGAAATCACATATTTTAAGCTTAGTTTACTACAAAAAAGTTGCTGGATATGTTCAAATTCGCTAACATTTATGTGATTTTATTAACCTACCAAAAATGTTTAGAAATTATTCTTATATTTATCCTTTCTTCCTCGAAGGGCTCATGAGAAAACATCATGTTTTCATGAAGCTTCCTGAAATATACTTTCTCTTTAGCAATTGCACAGCACTATTTCCAAGGTTGTGTTTGAAATCTCTTCACCCAAATATTCTCTTTTTGGTTAATTTGGGAGATGCTCTACATTATATCTCCTTTTGAACATTGACAATAAAGTTCGAGTTATTCAATTCTGAAATAAAATGCAGAAAAAAATGTTTTTAAAAATTTGTTTAATTTTATTTTATTTTAGTATATTTTATTTTAGTTTAGAGTTTAGAGTCTTTTTCTTTCAATTTCTATCTTTTTAATATACTTTAAGTTGGGGTAAATATGCAGTTCTTGCAGATTGTTACATAGGTATATGCATGCCATGGTAGTTTGCTGCCTCCATCCCCCATCACCTACGTTAGGTATTTCTCCTAATGTAATCCCTCCCCAATCTCTTCAACCCCCTGCTATTCCTCCCATAACCCTCTACTCTGCAACAGACCCCAGAGTGTGATGTTCCCCTTCCTGTGCCCATGTGTTCTCACTGTTCAACACCCACTTATGAGTGAGAACATGGGGTGTTTGGTATTCTGTTCTCATGTCAGTTTGTTGAGAATGATGGTTTCTAGATTTATCCATGTCCCTGCAAAGGACATGAACTCATCCTTTTTTCTGGCTGCATAGTATTCCATGGTGTATATTATTTTTTAAGTTTTTAATTAATAAATTAAATTAGGCCTTATGGTGTACAACTTCTTTATAGCTACTGATATATTGGGCCTTAAAGTCAATTTTCCTGGTATTACTTTGAATCAGATTACCTGTGTTAATGTTTGCATTATGTAAATTAATTTTCGACTTATAAAAAAACCCAGGTTTTACATTTTAGGCACATATTTTGTAACTTATACAATAATGACTTTTAAAATGTAAACATAAACTATTTTTAATTAACTATTTTACACTTGTGCACTTTTTTGATAACTGTACTGTTTAAATTCTGCTCTTTCATATTATTTGCACAATATTTATCTATTTATCTTTTTTTCTAAATGTATCTTAAATTTATAACTTATTTTTAATAATAAAGATTCTTAGAAATGTTTTTGTGCTAAAGACAAAAGGAAATTTTTATTGTTGCATTTCAAAATAATCCCAACGGTTTATATTTTGTTCATTTCAGAATATATATACATATAAATTTAAAATTAGAACTCTTCCTCTTCAATTATGCCTAGAAAAATATCTAATAGTGTTTATTGACCATTCCTGAATGCCTACTTTCTCTAGTTTGTATTTCTGTAACAGTGTTTGTCTATGATTTGCTGGAAGCCATATGACTGTACATGTTTTGCCTTTCAGTAAATAGAATTTAATTTGTTGGTAAGTGATTTAGAACTAGAATGAAAAGTGCATACAGTGTTTAATTAAGTACATTTGGAAGAGATAACTAATGTGGGTTAAACTGGCTATTACAGAAACATAGAAGTTAACCTTATACACATTTTCACATTCTAGAAAGTAATGCATCATTTTTTTCTCAATTAAAAAGATTATCATGAGTCAAAAGTTTTTCAAAAAATTCTTTAAAGGGTAGGATAAAAATGAAAAACTCTCATTGGAAAATTGTATTTGCATAATTACTGTAAAATGCCAATTTTATACACAAACAAATAGAAACCAGAAGTGCTTCAAAATCTCATTTGAATAATGCATGCATATGTATTGGTTCTGCATGGCTAATCCAACAGCCACATCAGCGAAAATATTTACCTTGTAATGTCAACACTAGAAATAACAATTATCAATATGAAAGAGAATGCCCTAGTATAAAATACATATTATCATCAAACAAATCTAACTTTGTTATTAAGAAAAATAATAGATTTGTAACATATTTCCAAAGCAAAAACTTACATAGGTATCAGGAGCCTATTAATTTTTAAAAATATACATAATGCCTAATTTTTGACATTGAAGTTAGGTAAAGACATATATATTTAATTAATTAAATGATTTTAGTAAGATATGATATTCCTAGAACAAAATAGCTAGATTATAATTATTTTTGATGAGTTTGTCAGTTGCAGAAAACTGTGTTACTACCACGTTCAACAAGATTTAGAATAATTTTGTAAACCTTCTAGTCAATTAGAAATAATTCATTTTGGCTGTCCTTGGAATTTAGATAAATGAATTTCTACAATATATATTGTTTTGGAGTATCACACGTTTTCACTCATAGATTTGAGATTCATCTATGTTGTTGCATATATTAGCTTTTTGCTCCAATTGTACAAGTAATAAAATTTATTGAATAAATAAACATTTATTTATTATGCTGTTAATATAATTGTGGGCTGTTTGTGGCTTTGGGTTTAGATTATTTTGTGTATCTTTGTGTCTCTTTCAACTTTCCAAGAGATAAGTATATATAAGAAATCTATTATGTGTAAATTATTTTTTCATGTTACAATATATAGTATTTTTCAAATATCTGGCTTACTTCATGCCACAGGCCCCTTTCCATCACTCAGATGAATTTTTAAATCTCATTTTTATTACTTATTTTGTTATTTTGTTTACCATATTGATTTCCATGCACTTGTTTAGAGATGGTTTCATCGTCACATAAGTTGCAAAAAGCTCTCAACTTCATTAATTTCTCAATCCCAGATTACTACATGCTATGGTTTGAATGTTGTCTCCTTCCAAACTCATTTTGAAATTTAATTGCCATTGTGATAGTATTAAGAGGTAGGACATTTAAGACGTGATTAGGCCATGAACACTTCACACTTTTGGGTGGGATTGGTACTGTTATGAAAAGGTGGCTTTAGTTCACCCTCCTCTTGCTATCTTTCTTTCTACCTTACTCTCTCTTTATCCTTCTTTTATGGGATGATGCAGCAAAAGGCCCTTGCCAGATGATGACCCCTTGATTTGAACTTTACACTTCCAGAATTGTAAGCCAATAAAGTTCTATTCTTTGTAATAAATCAGTCTGTGGTATTCTGTTATAGCAAGACAAAACAGACTAAGATAATAATTTGGTACTGAGGAGTATGGCTGTTACTATAACAAATACTTACAAATGTGAAAGCAACTTTGAAATGGATAGTGGGTAGAAGCTAAAAGAATTTGGAAGAGTAGGCTAGAAAAAGCCTATATTTCTATAAACAACATTAAGAGCAACTCTGGAGAGGGCTCAGAAGAGAAGAACTTTAAGGGAAGTGGAACTTCTTAAGGATTACTTACGTTGTGATCAAATGTTAGAAGAAATATAAGCAGTCAATGCAATTCTGATGAAGACTCAGATAGAAATAAAAGCAAGATACTGGAAACTGGAGTGAAGACTATTCTTGTTACAAAGTGGCAAAGAACTTGGCTGAATTGTGCCCATGCCAGAGGGCTTTGTGAAAGGCAGAATTTAAGAGTAATGCACTAGGATGTCTAGTGGAAGAAATATCTGAGCAGAAAAGCATTCAGGATGATGTGTGGCTTCTTTTAACTGCATATAGAAAATGGGAAAATAGCTCAAGCCTGTAATCCCAGCACTTTGGGAGGCCGAGGTGGGTGGATCACGAGGTCAAGAGATCGAGACATCTTGGCCAACATGGTGAAACCCTGTCTCTACTAAAAATACAAAAAAAATTAGCTGGGCGTGGTGGCTTGCATCTGTAGTCCCAGCTACCCGGGAGGCTGAGGCAGGAGAATTGCTTGAATCCAGGAGGCGGACGTTGCAGTGAGGTGAGATCGCACCGCTGCACTCCAGCCTGGCGCCTGGAGATAGAGCAAGGCTCTGTCTCAAAAAAAAAATAAATAAATAAAATAAAATAAAATAAGAAAAAAAAAAGAAAAGAAAATGGGAAAATAAATGCCTACAAGGAAAACAGGATTTAGGGAATTGAAGTATTCTTAGTCTGGTGGTGTGACAAAAAATAAAAGACCACCGCGCCGCCTGTAGTTCCAGCTACCCGGGAGGCTGAGGCAGGAGAATTGCTTGAACCCAGGAGGCAGAGGTTGCAGTGAGGCGAGATCGCGCCATTGCACACCAGCCTTGGTAACAAGAGCGAAACTTGGTAACAAGACCATTTCAGAAGAAACCAAGGTTGTGGCCAAGTGACCTATTTGATTAGTATGAATAGAACAAAGGGAGAGGCTGTTTATCAGGACAAGGGGAGAATGGCCATAAAGACACTGTGGAGCTTACAAGTGTGACCCCTCCCATCATAGGCCCAGAGTGTCAAGGCCTGACTGAAGGAAACACATCAAAAGAGAGGTCTCCGGTGCTCTCAGGAACTTGAGGCTTACTGCCCAGGGCCAACTCAAGTCTCAGTTTCCTCCATTCTCTTGCAGTGCTCCTCAGCTGCCCCAGCCACATCTCAGGCCTGCCAGGATCAGCACACACAGCCGAGGATCACCCCACTTCTCCAGAAGGTGCAAGCAGCAAATCTTGGTGGCATCAAAGTGGTGTTGTCTGAAGGTGTGCAAAATACACAAGCTGTGAGGGGCATGGCTGCCTTCACCTAGATTTCAAAGCATATTGCTAACAGCTTTTTGACTGGGAAAAGACTTGTTATAAAGGCAGAGCCACTGCAAAAACTCTTACTGGAGAACTATCTAGCAAAACTTTTGGGTTGGATCTGTACAGAACACCCCAGGGGGCTGAGTAAAGTTGCTGGAATGAGACTTCCCTTGAGACCCCAGAAATATAGAGCCACCAGCATTCAATTCCAGCCTGGGAGAGTTGTTGGCACCTGCCTTTAGTGTGTGAGAGCTGCGGACATGGGCTCTGCTTGGCAAGTTATAGTGACTGGGCTTCCTTAGGTCTTGTGGACCCCAATTCTACCCCACTGTGTTCAGAGGGTGGGACACGGAGTCAGAAAATGTTGTCCTCCAGCCTTAAGATTTAATCTTGTTCTCCCTGTTAGGCTTTGTAATTACTTAGAATAAGCTACTGTTTTGTTTTTTTTTTCCTTGTCCATTTTCTCCTTTTGGAATAGTAATGTCTATCTTATATCTGTTCTCCTATTTTGGAAATATATAATTTTGTTAAATTTCACAACCTCACAGCTGGAGAGAAATTTGCCTCAAGGTGAATTGTGCCTTGAGTTATACCTACATCCAGTTTAGATGAAATTCTGGACTTTTGATATTTTTAGCTGATGCTGGATTCAGTTAAGAATTTGGGGATTATTGGTAGAGAATAAATGTAGCCTTTGTATGAATAAGACATGAGTTTTGGGGGTCAAAATCAGGAAGCTATGATTTAAATGTTATCCCTTTCAAAATTAATATTGAAATTTGTCATTGTAGCAGTATTAAGAGTGGGACCTTTAAGGGGCGATTAGGTCATGAGGACTCCAATCTTGTGGGTGGCCTTGATGCTGTCATATAAGGACAAGTCTGTCTCTCTTACCATCTGTTGTCCTTCAGCATTCTACCACGACATACTATAGCAAGAAACCCATTAGACAATACCACCTCCTCAGTTTTGGAATTTTTAGCCTCCAGAACTATGGGCTAATAAATGTATTGTCATTAAAAATTAGAGTCCGCTGTATTCCATTATAGCAGCAGAAAATGGGCTCTGACTCTACACTACTGCCATAGAGACATGACAAAGGTCATTTTTGTGCAGGCTTCATAATATGGATAGGTAAGACAATTAGCTCGGTCTCCATTGATTGAATTCATAAAGAAGTTTTTTTCTTCAAATAATTTACAGTATTAGATAGGTTAAGGATATGGTTAAAATTCTGGTGACCTCTATGGATCAAGTGATACCTTTTCTCCTGTCTGAAAGAAGTCATCTAAAAGAAAATGATTGGAAATCAGTATACCTACCCTTTGCCTGAGCTATTAGTATGGCACTGCCGATGTTATACTATTCAGAGTGTATTACGAATATTCTACTTCCCCTTTGCAGAACACAATAATATGCATGTGCAAATTAGCCTTGGTTTCACCACTAGCCGAGAAGCTCTGCTTGCCAACTCTTAGGGAAGTTGCTGAACTCTGAACTCACTTCCTACTGTATTTTTCAAATTTGCTTTAAGCAGAAAGTTATTAATGGAAATAATTCCTTGTCAAGAGGCAATTCTTCAGAATGATGAATTAGTGCTGTTATGTGGTGTCACATACAAAGAGAATTAATACAAAGCAAAGAGATCCTTGAAACTCTGCAAGAAAGCTTTTGTGGATCAATTAGGCTGACTGATAATCAATAAGTCGAAACACTAATCAACACATGGAATTGTCTTCCTGACAGAAAAAATTGAAAGCAATCGTCTGTGTTCACTGGAATGGAGGAAGGCTGATGCATGTAAATAGGTAGTGTCATGTAGATGTGAGTGGGAGGAGGCTGAAGGAGAGAAGTTTGGTTATAGAGATTCATTCCTTGTCTGAGCATGTCTGCTGCTGCCAAAGGAACACCATGAGTAGTGGGATGATAGCTTAGCTGAAGAATAGGATGAGTGCAGATTTTAAATATTCTGGGCTCTGCAAGTTTCTTATATCTGTGCATTTCTGCAACTTCTCTGCATGGATATTTCTTCTTCACTTATCTAAGTATGTGTAAACTGTTGTTGTTCAAGCAACAATTTCACATTTTCTCTCCCACGAGCTCCTGACAACCATTATTCTATTCTTTGCTTCTATGAGATTGATTGTTTTCGATGTCTCATTAAAATGGAATCGTGCAGTGCTTGTACTGGTTTATTTCACTTGGTAGAAGATTCCCCAAGTTCATCAATGGTGTCACAAAGGATACGATTTTAAATATTATATATAGCACATTTTCTCCATCCATTCATCTGTCACTATATATTTCTGTTGTTTCTCTAGTTTGTCTTGTGAAAAAATACTGCAGTGATCACTGGGTTGCAGATATCTCAAGATCCTGATTTTAATTTTACTGGATACATACACAAACTTTGGATTGCTGGATCAGATGAGAGCTCTATTTTTAATTTTTTGAGGTATCATCATACAGTTTTTCATAATAGCATACGTTCCCACCAACAGCATATGAGTTCCAACACTTCCACATCCGTGCCAATATTATATTTTGTTTAATTGTAATAGTCATCTAACAGTTGTGAGAAGATATCTCACTATGATTTTGATCAGCATTTCCCTGATGATTAGTGATGTTGAATATCCTTTCATATATCTGGTGGCTGATTATATGTTTTATTCAGAAAAATTTATATTCAAGTTCTTAGCCAAATTTTTTTTTTGAGATGGAGTCACCCTCTGTTGTCCAGAATGAAGTACAGTGGCATGATCTCCATTCACTGCAAACTTTGCCTCCCAGGTTCAAGCTATTCTCCTGCCTCAGCCTCCAGAATAGCTGGGATTACAGGTGTGTGCCATGCACCACCACACCTGGCTAATTTTTGCATTTTTACTAGAGGTGGAGTATCGCCATGTTTGCCAGGCTGGTCTCTGACTCCTAAGCCTCCTAAAATGCTGAGATTTCAGAAATGAGCCACTTTGCCTGGACTTTTGCCAATTTTTGAATTGGGTTATTAGTTTATTATGTATTTTAGAGATTAATTGGTTATCAGATAGATAGTTTGCAAATATTTTCTTCTATTCCAGAGTTGGCCTTTGTATTATATTGACTACTTTCTTTGCTGTAAAGAAGCTTTAGAAAAATAAGAACAAATTAAACTCAGAGAGAGCGAAAGAAGAAAATAATAATCATCAGAGCAGAAATAAAATAAATAGAGGCTAGAAAAGCAATAATAAAGATCAATAAAACTAAGGGTTAGTTTTCTAAAAAGATAAAGTTTGCAAACCTTCAGTTAGGTTAACTAAGGAAAAAATAAAGAAGACTTAAACAAAATTGGAAATGAAAGGGGAGACATTATGAAGGATCATAGGAGACTACTATGAACATTTATATGCAAACAAGTTGGATAATTCAGAAAAATTGGATGAATTCCTGGACACAGAAAAAACACCAAGATTGCATCATGAAAAAATAGAAAATTTAAATAGATAAAAAAATGATTAAGGAGATTAATCAGTAATTAGAATTACTTCAACAAAGAAAATCCCAGGATCAAATGCCTTTAATGGTGAATTCTATCAAATATGAAGAAAATTAATGCCTATGCTTCTTAAGCTGCTCAGAAAAGAAAAGCAAGGAACACTTTCAAACTCACTTTACAAAGCCAGAATTCCCTCTACGTCAAAACCAGGCAAAAACACTACTAAAAGTACAAATATTAGCTGAGTGTGGTGGTGCGTGCCTATATTTCCAGCTACTCAGGAGGCTGAGGCAGGAGAATCCCTTGAACCTGGGAGGCTGAAGTTGCAGTGAACTGAGATCATGCCACCACACTCCAGCCAAGGCAACAAAGCAAGACTCCGTCTCAAAAACAAACAAACAAAAAACTACAAGAATATAAAATCACAAGCCTTTATCTTGTTGACCACAGATGCAAAATACTCAAGAAAATTCTTGCAAACCGATTTCAACAGCACATTAAAAAGATGGCACAGTATGTTGAAGCGGGGTTTATTCCTTGGATGCAAAGATGGTTCAACATATGTAAATTTTTATTGTGTTGTCTATTTTTTTCTATCTATGATGTCTTAAGTAAAGTAATATATTCTGTATACTATGCCCTTTCCAGATACATGTAAATATTTTATTTGGAAGGTTGCTTTTTTCACATTCTCAATGGTGTCTTGGTGTTTTTAAATAATAACACCTTCTTAATTATAACAGTCCAGTTTATCTGTATTTTTGGTTTTGGTTAGTGCCTTTTGCCTACAACAAATTTAGTAATGTATTTTATAATTTATTTGAAATTGACTTTTGTTATGAAATAAGGTATTTTCTTCCATATTTTTATCAATTGAAAAAATTCAATGGATAAATTCAAAATCCTTGAATAAAAAAAATATATTTTCCTCACTGTATCTTAATGTTACTTTGCTTTAAAAAAAAGGAGTCTAGCGATCATATACTGCTGAGTGTTTGCTGATGATCCAGTGCTCTGCTCCTCTCTGCTGGCTGCCATACAACACTGGCTTAATGATTGTAACTTTTTAAAAAGTCAATTTTCAGATTTCCGAAGGTCTTGATTTCCCATTTTCCAATGAAGTATTTAGTATTGTATTTCCTAATTTACCCCTATAAAAAAGAAATTATAAAACTACATATTTTAGTTTTTAAATTTATATTTGACAAGGTTATTTTTATTTCTATGCTTATACTATTGTGTTCAAAAATTTAGTTTGGCTGATTTCAATACTTTAAAATTCATGGTGACAATTACTAAGTGGCAAAGTTAATTTTGGAAAACATACTATAGCCAAATCTACTTTAACTCAAAGTTGTTCAGAGAATAACTTTAAATGTCATTTGAGCTTCCACTCAATACATTCGAAATCTGATGCAGTTAATTCAATTAACTCATTTACCTAAAGTAACCAGGATTTAGTAAAAAGGTTAGCTTTCTGTAAAGTGATTATTAATACACAAAAACAATTACGTTCCTTTTAACTTAGAATAACCAGCTTAATTACACCAAAAAGAACTTTCCTTCCGTGGTTGACACCTCAATTAAATTTGCTAAATAATTAAGGTAAATAGAAGTGTGCTTAACCTTTTTGAAAAATACATCAGAAAAGTTTTAGAAAAATGAATGAAGCAAAATTATCTGTTTTCCCTGGACATTGTATAGATTTATTGTGACATTAAGGAGACAAAAGTATCAAAATAATTTTAATGATATATAAAAAGTGAATACAAAAGAAACTGTGGGAAAAATGAACAAAATTGTTTTCAAAGAAGGCAGAAAGGACTTAAGAACTTTCCCTACTGGGATTAAGACATTACAAAGCAATATAAAAAAGAACAACACAGTTTTGTTGTAAAAATTAAAATATACAATGAAAATTACATGTACTTTTAGTATATTGTATATGTAATATATTTATATGCTAACGTTAAATGATATTCTTTGATGTTCTATGCATTCTTTCCACAGTTTTTCTTCTCAGATTGTCTATTTAACCCATTCCATTTAGTTCTTTTTCCCTGACCACTTGGCCAATAAAATTGCCTTGGTTGAGGTCCTCAGTGATCCATTTTAAAACTCACTGAGAAATCCTCAGCCCTTGTGTTATTTGATCAATTTGTCAAACTTGACTTAAAAATGTATATCCTTTAGAGACTGCCTTCTATGTTTCTTCTCTTAACTCACTGCTGTTGTGTGTGTGTGTGTGTGTGTGTGTGTGTGTGTGTGTGTGTGTGTGTGTGTGTAGCTTTACTGGTTCTACTGTATTTTCACCTTCCAGAACTGGCAGCCTAGAGCTGATGCTAAGGGTCTACTAATATCATACTTCTACTGTGTTCCAACCCCTATGACCCAAGAAATAAAGTCCAAGCCATTATATTTGGAAGCCTTAAGCCTCAAATGTCAAGATTCCTTCAACCGAGTCTGAGTTCTAGCCTTGCCAAAACTGTTTGTGCTACCCTAGAATGGAATAAGCAACATGGAACTCAAATATTTAATATTATCATTATTTGCTTTCTTTTATAAAAATGATGACTGGGCCTGGCACTGTGGTTTATACCTGTAATCCTAGCACTTTGGGAGGCTAAGGCAGATGGATCACTTGACCCCAGGAGTTTGAGACCAACCTGGGCAACGTGGTGAAACCCTGTCTCGATAAAAAATACAAAAATTAGCTGGGCATGTTGGCATGTGCCTAGAGTCCCAGCTACTGGGGAGGTTGAAGTGGGAGGATGTGATGTGTAGAACGTTAGACTCTGCAAAGTTGGCATTCCTTAACCTCTAGTATAAAGTGGTAGCCACATCTAAGGACTATCTAACCATCCTGATAGCAGATATGTCATTTAATATATGCAGTTGTTCAGATTACAGAAGTTTTTCCCAGTCAATGGAAATCTGTAAGACTAAAAATATTAGATTATAGAATTTGTCCTCAATGATAAATTTTATTTATTCAAAAATAATATTTTTATTTCAACCCCCTTTTAAGCTCTTTTATAGTAGCATTTGCCCCCAGTGGGGTATCAGGACCACTGTAATTAAAGAAGAAAATTTATCAATCTGACATATTATTAAAAAAATATTCCTTTAATAGTATTTGGAAACTACAATAACCTAACTTATTCAATTTCACAGAATATGAAATTCTAAGCCCAAAACTACAAGTCACCTGGCTCTCACTCTTCAGATTTTACCTATAATATTCTCAACACAAAGAGAACAGGCTATTTCCACTATCTGCTAGGTAAATAGAGAAACTATTTCTTTAGCATCACATTTTACCTACTAATTTCAAGGTGACTGTTATCGTAATCATCAACTAAGAGATAAGCACATTCTCTGCCATGTGAGTGCTTTATACATTATTTTGTCTGAACATTCCATTGCTACATACTTCACCCATATCAACTCTTAGGTATTTTCATTTATTTTAAGTCAACTGTACTTTTAAGTTTTAGCATCTTCACTCAACTCTCTTTCTTTGCTTTAATTAAATATGGCAATCACCTAGAAAGACAGCTTCCCTTGCAGCACTCTGAAGAAAAGAGATGCTCCTTTATCATAAGCCATCTAACTATCCCCCAAAGCTATCCTGTATATATTTTGCCCTGGGCAATCCTCTGGGCACTACAGCAGCCTTAAATGTATTTTTTCATTGGCTCCTATTGTAAGGTTTATTGCTGAGGTAAAATGAGGAAACTGAGGCAAGTATAAGAAAATGAGAAGTTAATTTATTCAGCTCCCAGGCGAGGTTCTGGGGTCCAGGAAGGGGCCAAAGAAGTCTCGCTTGGCTGTTTAGGTTATGGGGTTTTATGGGGAGAGAAGGTGATTGATTGGCTATTGGGGAAACAAAGGAAAGGCAATTTTATTGGCTGTCAGGAAGCAGGAAGTACCTGAAACTAGTTGCCATTGGTAGGCAGGTGGGACTTTGTGTAAGTGGACCTTTATTGGCTGTTGGGGAAACAAAGTGAAGGCAATTTTATTGGCTATTAAGAAGCAGGAAATGCCTGGAGCTAGTGGTCATGGGTAGACAGGTGGGACCTTGGGCCTTGATTGACTGTTGGGGAAACAAAGTGAAGGCAATCTTATTGGCTATTAAGAAGCAGGAAGTGCCTGGAGCTAGTGGTCATGGGTAGGTGGGCTGGCTAGACCTTAGGTAAGCAGGCCTTCTGGGGTATACAGAGCGGACTGCTACCGGGCAGGGTCGGATGGAGCTTCTTTAAAAAATTTTCCTGCAGCGTTTATCAACAGTGGGCTAGGGGTTAAATGCATAATTTAGTGCTGAATATGGGCTTGGGTCTGGTATGCAGAGGCAGGTGCGGAGAAGCCATGGCAAGGCCAGATAATGAGCTTGGGTGATGACGTAGTTATCAGACGCCGAGAGAGATGGATGAGTCCGTTTAATCCTCTGCAGCTGGCCTTACACCTATCATCCAGCTAAACTATTCATTACATCCAACTTATTGCTATAGCATCTGTAATAGTTAGATACACAAATAAATAAATTGGATTCTTCCTACTTTATACATTTCACACATCACAATATCGTAAAACACATTTCATATGTTACAGTGCTTATAAGGAATATTATTTTATCTGTCTGCCTTCATTAGAGATGTACTTTAATAAAAATATTTGTAAAGGACAAAACAGATGACACAGTTGAATTAACAGTGTCTGATACTTTTGGTTTAATCGTGCCTTGATTATGTAGTTATGCAAAATGAGTAGAGTGAGGACTATTGTAATTATGTGTTTTAGAATGGCAATATTATTTTTGTATTCTCTCAAGAGATGTTAAGACTGGTTTAAGAATCTCAGAGTACACACATAGGTCATCAGTAATCTCTAAAACACCTCAGGTAAACTAAAAGGAGCATGTCAAAACATGTTTTCCTGAAATAGTTTGATAATTTTGAAAACACTCTCTCCACTTAACATAGTTGGTGAAAAATCTTTCTACATCTTTTCAAGTCTGAATTATCTTAGATCAGAATAACATAAATGGAGGAAAATTAGGTTTTTGATTTTGAGATTTTTTTTAAGTTTTTAATATTAATCTACTAGATTCAATATAAAATATTGATTCTAACTGAAGTGACACTATATGTTTCAAAGAAGAATTAAAATATTTCTCCATGAGTCCATGTATGACTTATTCTTCTATTGCAATGTTCAAATGAAGTGTTATAGAAATGAGAAATTCAATATTTTTTATTTTTTTATTTTTATTATTATTTTTCCCTCATTTCAAGTTTTAATCAAAGCTTGTATATAAGGTTACTTTATTCCTGCATCTTCTCAATTGTTTCTTCCTTGTATTTGCCCTTTTCCTTTCCTACTTGGCGAGATTTGGCTTTCCGTTCAAGGATCTTTTTGCGGTCTTTGTCCAGTTTTAGCCTAGTGATAACCACCTTGCTGGGGTGAATGCCTACATGGACAGTTGTGCCATTAGCCTTTTCCCGCTGCACCTTTTCAATGTAGATTACGTATTTCTTCCTGTAAACCTGGACTACTCTGCCAATCTGCTGACCTTTATAGTGTCCTCGTACAACCTGAACTTCATCATACTTTCGGATGGGCATGGATCGCACGTTGTACTTCTGTCTCAGCTCTTTGGAAAGAGGGGAGGACATAATCTTCCTGCGAATGTGAGAAGGTGCATTGAAATGCCTTTTGCGATTCTTGCTTCGGTCGGAAGTCACAAAGGGATTGAACTTCATTTTGGCAGCTCCTGCTTAGGTGATGGCCGCAAAAGGCGAGAAATTCAATATTTTTGAAGCTAGGAGGTTAAGATTCATTACACTGTTCTATGATCATTAATGTTGACATAAAATAAACTCTAATTCCTTGGATATCATTTTATGGAAGATTTGAAAAAAATAGATATTCAGATAAGTGCATTGAATTAAGAAATATTTTATGAGGAACAAATAAATTTATACAGCATGTCTAAATATAAAACACATATGAATTAAATACAGGCAACGTTTTATTGAAAAGTTTAAGTGCTTAGTTATTTCAAACCATTACAATCCAAAAACTGGTTTTATCTCACCTTTCTTTTTAACTAAACTAGTTGATAACATTTTTTCATTAAATTCCCTCCTTCTGTTGGTTTACCATAGTCCCTCCATGTCTTCATTTTGATTATTTCAATTCATTTTGCTGGGAAAATACCAATAAAAATGTTACGTGCAGTAAGGAAGAAAATTATTATTAAAAAATTGACTTTCTTCACCTTTTCAATATTAATTTTAATTTTCACATTGAATTTTAATTATTTAATCTATCTAATTTAATTTAATTATTTAATACAATGATTTAATTTAATTATTAAAATTTTCTAGTGTACTTACCTTAAACTTTTACAGAAAGCCCTTTTTACAAATTTAAAATACCTACAAAAAGCAGTATTTATTTATATTTAATTTCCAACATTTTACTCTTTCAAACTGTCTGGTTTATCAGTTGCTACTTTTACTAAAGAAAAGCGACTCTTTTTAATGATATTATTAGTGTTATATAATACAAATCACCTGTTAATTTAGTAATGTAAAATGTAGCTTTTAAGGAATTTCATTTTAGTAATGACCTTCTTGCAAATTTTTTTTTTAAATGTAATGAGTATTTGTAGATAAAAATACTTTCTAAATGAATGTTGTTCTCTGGAATAAAACACTGAATCAAAAGGATCTACACTGCCATTTTCTGTCATATGTGATATCAGATAAATATCTCAAAATAACTTTAAAAAATATATATAATATATATTATATATATATATATATATATATATATATATATATATATATGCATGTATATATTGAGATGGAGTCTTGCTCTGTCACCCAGGCTGGAGTGCAGTACCATTCAATACATGGAATAAGTTCACTTTTGTCTTGATGGTTTGATTATATGAGCTAGAATTATAGCAATATGGAAACTTGAGAGAGATGCATGACTCATAATGAAAGGCTATTAAATAATGGAAAATCCCTAACACAATAATTAAATTAAGTTTTATTGAAACTATCAGATAACTAAGTTAATCTAAACTCCATTCTTTTCTCCAAAAGTTAAATAAATCAATAAATATTAAATAGTAAGTGTACATTTAACATTTTTTAGGTGAGGGGGTTATGTAGAAGCGGCAAAATGAGACAAACATTCATCAGTCACTCAGGATAAAAAATTAATAATAATAATTATGACTCCTGGTTTCCAGTCTAGCATTTAAGAAGCTTTTAGCCACCATTCTATCCCAACAATGGATAAAAACCTGAGCAAACTGAAAAATCATCAACCCTCCTTAGATTCATCATAGAAATGAAGTTACAGGGGATACTACTTCCCCAAGAATTTGAGGTGGATTGGAGGTAGATAGCTGGATAAAATCACAATTTATCAGATCAGAAACCCACAAACAGAAACCTCTGTGGGAAGTAGTAGGAAAGGAAAACCTGAATTGTATTTGATGGAATTCTTGGGGTTCAGTGTGGACAAACCTGAGGATAAAAATAACAGGGGTCACCAACACTGGGACAGGAAGGGGTACATGTTGGTGAGATTTACCTCCAGGAGCTCTGCGATATTCTCACAATGAAGGCTGGAGAAAAATCCCCTCAGGATTCTGGTGTGGAGAGTGGAAAAGTAACCACTTTGAAAATATGCCAGAACATTTTCTTCTGCTTACTGCGGCGTTCCTGCTAGAGAAATTATTTTACTGAAGCATAATCCACCAATGTCTTATCAAAGTTCTACTGACTTAGGGAAAGGAAATACCTAACTGCTGACCCTTCTAGACATCAAGTATCACCTAAGAGGGTTAAAAAAAGACACAAAACAAGAAGCATTTATGGGGTCCACAACCCTGGGACTCAGGCATACTAAAATACAGAGAACTAATTACAGGACCATTGAATACTTCTTCTCTACAACTTCCCGCAACAGTACTAAATCCTCATTTTCCATGGATTCTTTTACCCAATATATTATGTCCCTCTTTCAACAAAAACAACCAAATTATAAGACATATATAACTGGGAAATAAAACCGTTTGATGAGACAGAGTAAGCATTAGAGCAAGTCTTAGGTATGACAGGGATGTTAGAATGGTCAAATCACGAATGTAAAACAGTTATCATTAATATAATAAAGGCACTAATGAAAAAAGTATACAATAGGTCAGAACAGATGGACAATGTAAGTTGAGAGATGGAAATTCTAAGAAAGAATAAAAAAGTAATACTAAAGATAAAATGCACTGTAACATAAATGAAGAATGCCTTTGACAGTTTGTCAATGGAAAGTTCAAAAACTGAACATTAGACAGAAATGAAGCTAAAAAATAAAATAAAAAGCGGACAGATATCCAAGAACTGTGAGAAACTACAAAGGTGTCACAAATGTGTAACGGAATGCTAGAAGGGGAAGAAAGAAACAAATAAAATATTTGAAGCAATAATGATGAAGAATTTTCGTAAATTAATGTCAGACACCAAACTACAAATGAAAAAGGTCAGAGAACATCAACCAAGACAAATGCCAAAATTTTTTTTAAAATGACGCCTAAGCATATCATAATCAAACTGCAGCAAATCAAACATAAACATTAAATCTTCAAAGAAGCCAGTGGCAGGGGTGCAAGAAAAAGCTTATATAGAGATAATTAAGGATGAAAATAATATCAAACTTATTCCCCAAAACAATATATGCAAAGAGAGACCAGTGCATTATTTTAAAAAGTGTTGAGAGAACAAAACCACTGGCCTAGAATTCTGTACCATGCAAAATTATCTATTAAAATGGAAGCAGAAATAAAACTTTCTCAGGCAAAAATTGAGAGAATGTATTGCCAGAAACCTGTTCTGTAGGAAGTATTAGAAATCCTTCAGAGAGAAGAAAAATAGAAAACTTTAGAAGCTTGGATCTACATAAAGAAAAGAAGAACATTAGAGAAGGAATAAGTTAGGAAAAATAAAATGTTTTATTTTTCTTATTCTAATTTGATCTAGCAGATAACCATCACTCAAAATAATATCAGCAATATATTTGATTATGTATGCATATATGCAAATATGTTTGTGTATACATACACTAACATATATATATATATATACACACATATATATATATGTATAATAGTTAAATACTTAAGTTTAAGTAAAATAAATCACAGCGAGAAAACCAAGGAAGGAGGGAGGAATGATAATTGTTTTGTAATTATTAAATACTTACACAATTCACAAATCAGTAAATTTCATTTTAAAGGTGATTTTAGTGATAAATATATACTGCAAATGCTAGGGCAACCACTAAAACATGTAAAGAAAAGCTGGAGGGGGTGTAATTTATATGCTAAAGAAGAGAAAATAGAATCACGTTAAGTGCCTAATTTAAACTACAAAATGTATAAAAAGTACAATAGAAATAGGCATAAAGAACAAAGGCAACAAACAGAAAACAATAGCAAAGTGGCTGATATTAATCTGACTGTATCAATGATCACTCTAAATATAATTTGTTCAAATATACTAACTAGAAGATGGAAATTAACATAATGGATTAAATAAAACACCATCTACATATTATCTACAAGAACCTGTGTTTAAATACACACATAAAAGTTACATTAAAGGATAAAGATAAACCATACTTAACATTTATCAAATCAAGCAATTAATTTTACACATAGCAGACTTCAGAGCACTGAAAGGTTTTTAGGAATAAACAGGGATATCATGTAATAATAAAGGATTGATTATACAAAAGTATAAAATAATTCATACAGATAATTATGCACCTAACTACATAGTATTAAAATATGAGGCAAAAACTATAAGGAGGAAATGATGAATTCACTATTTAAGTTATAAAGATCAACACAACTATATCAGAAATGGACAGATCCAGCAGGCAGAAAATCAATAAGAGCATAGTTGAACCCAACAGCATCATCAGTCACCTGGCTATAACTGACATCTATAGACTACTTCATTCAATAACAGCAAAACACACACTTTTTTCCACCTCACATAGAAATACACCGAAATAAACCACAGTTCTGTGACAAAAATATACCTTAAGTATTTTTTTGAAGTAGAAGAGGTATGATGTTTGCTCTCAGACAACAGTGGTATTAAACTATAAATTAAAAAAAAAAAAAAACACACACACACACACACATAGCTGGGAAATCCCCCAAAATTCAGACATTAAACAATATACTTGTGAATAACACATAGGTTAAAGAAGTAATCTCTGGGCATATTTAAAAACATTTTGAACTTAAACAAAATACAACTTGTTATAATTTGTGAGGTATAGTGAAAGCAGTGCTTAGAGGAAATTTTATAGCACTGAAGGCAAATATTATAAAAGAAAAAAGATTTAAAATGAATAATCAAACTTACATGTTTGGAAATATAGAGAAAAATAGCAAATTAAATACAAAGTGAGATGAAAAATTAAATGGTAAAAATTAGAGCAAAAATCAATAAAATTGATAATGGGGAATCAATATAGAAAGTTAATATTTAAAGAAGCTTGTGCTTTGAAAAGATCACTAAAGTTGATAAACCTTCAGCCAGACTAAGAATAAAAGAGTAATAGAGAGAGAAACAGAAATTACTTATATCAGAAATGAAAGAAAGGCTAATAGTGGAATACTTTGAAGAATTTTATGCCTACAAATGTGATAAGCTAGATGAAATGAACCAATTTCTAGAAAGATACTATCTGCCAAGACTCACACAAGAAGAAATAAGTCGTCTAAGTAGCCCTGTATCTACTAAAGGAGTTTAATCAATACTTAATAAAATGAAAAAAAAAAAAAACAGAAACCAACAGGCCCAAATAGATTCACTATGAATCTTCCCAATTATTTAAAAAACATGATACCATTTATCTACCATATTCTCCAGGAAGTAGTCTGAACGAATACTTCCTGATCTATTTTATGGACATTACACTAATGCCAAAGCTAGACAGGCATTACAAGAAAATAAAACTACAGACCAACATCTCTCATGAATTTAGATGCAAAAATTTTCAACAATATATTAACACATTGAATCCAACAATGCATAAAAATATTTATATACCACAACCAAGACCCAGTGACATTTTCTCAGTTATGCAAGGTGGGTTCAGCATTTGAAATTTAATTAATGTAATTCATCACATTAACATGCTAAAGAAGAAAAATTACGTGATCATATATCTACCACTTAATCATGATGAAAAGTCTTGGTGAACAAAAAATGGAGGATAGCCTCCTCAGTTTAATAAAGAATTCTTACAAAATCCCAAAAGCAAACATCATACTTATCTTTCCTGCTAAGATCAAAAACAAGCCAAGGATGTATCTCTTCTCACCACTGTTTTCCAACATTGTACTGAATGTCCTTGTTAATTCAATGAGAGGAGAAAATGAAATAAACTGCATACAGGTTGGGAAGGAAGAAATAAAGCCGGCTTTGTTCAAAGATGATACGTCCATCTCTGTAGAAACCTCTTAAAAATGGAGAACAGCAAAAATATTCTGGCACTAATAAGTAATTATAGCAAGGTCAGAGAATACAAGGTTAATACAAAATCAAATGTTTTCATATATAGAGGCAATGAAGAAATGGGATTTGAGATTATAAACACATTACTATTTACATGAGCACCACCAAAAATGAAATAGTTATGTGTAAATCTAACTACACATGTATAATATCTATGTGAAGAAAACTATGAGACTCCCATGAAAGAAATCAAATAAAAACTAAATGGAGATGTTTTATGTTCATGGGTATGAAGGCTCAATATTATCAAGATGTTGGTTCTTCCTAACTTGAACCATTGAATCAATGTAATCCCAATCAAAATCCCAGTAAGTTATTTTTATTTTTGGTATCAAGAAATTGATTGTAAAGTTTATATTAAAAACCAAATGAGCCCGGATAACCCATAGATCATAGACCTAAATGTAAAACACAAAACTCTAAAACTCCTAGAAGTTAACTTAGGAAAAAACTAATGACCTTGGAAATGATGATAAGTTTTTAGATGAAAGACTAAAGGCTCAATCCATAAAAGTAAGAATTGATACACTGAACTTCATCACAACTAATAACTTCTGCTCTCCAAGACACATGGTCAAGAAAATTAGTAAAACACCCACAGATTTAAGAAAATATTTGCAAAAAATACATCTGATGCAGTAGTGCTATCGAAAACAATGAAATAACTTTAAAAAATCAACAGTAAGAAAATAACATAATTTTAAAATAGTCAAAGAAACCTGAAGAGACACCTGAACAAAAAAGATAAATCAGTCATTAAGGAATTGCAAGTTAAAACAACAAGAGACTAAAACAACAAGATACCACTATATACCTATTAGAATGACCAAAATCCAAATAATGATGACACCAGATGCTGGCAAGGATGTAGAGCAAAAAGAACTCTCATTCATTGCTGGTGGAAATGCAAGATCCTACAGCCACTTTGGAAGACAGTTTGGCAGTTTCTTACAAAATTGTATACTCTCACCATAAGATTCAACAATCGTGCCTTGATATTTACTCAGAAGAATTACCGTTTATGCACACACATAAATCTGTGCATGGAGGTTATAGAAGCTTTCAGTATAATCACCAAAACTTTTATGCAATCAAGATTTCCTTCAGTAATTAAATAGATAATTAAACTATGATACATCTAGACAATAGAACATTATTTAGCACTAAAAAAATGAGCTATCAAGCCTTAAAAAGACAGGGAAAAATCTTACATGCATATAGTTAAGTTAAAGAAGCCAGTCAGAAAAGTCTGCATTTTGCATGATTTCAGTTATATAATACTGTGAAAAGGCAAAACTATGGAGACTAAAAAAAAAAAAAATCAATGGTTACCTGGGATTGAGAGGAAGGATAGATGACTAGACAGAGGACAAAGGATTTTTAGCACACTGAAGCTATATTCTATGACACGGCCATAATGGCCAATACATATCATTATATGTTTGTCCAAATCCATATATTATGTAACACTAAGAGTGAACCTTAATGCAAACTGTTGGTTTTAGATGATAATGTGTCAGCAGGTTCAAAGTTTGTAACAAATGTAACACTCTGGTGCCATGGGAGCCAATAGTGGGGTAGCTGTGTGTATGAGATGGGGCATGGAGATATATGGGAATTCTGCTCTTTTTCCTTAATTTTGCTATAAGGCTAAAACTTTTGCCCTAAATAAAAGAGAAGCATATTTTAAAAAATATTTAGTGCTGTAAAAATAATAAAGACTGTAAAACTAATAAAATATGAAAATATAATATTTATGTTTTGCATTGTTTATGCTCTAACTGAAAATGTTCTTAATGTTGGTTCCAATTGCTGAAGCCTAGGCCATGATTTACTAAGAAATTTCTCCTGTGACCATCTATGCAAATTAGCAGAAGAGGCTTGCCTATGGAAAGGGAGATACATTGGTAATTACATCACTGTCCTTCATTTCATTCTCCACATATCTGATTTTGTTTTGGCAATATGTCCACTCTCTCCTTCATTCTAGATCACCTATTGCCAGTAGAAACTTTACCCACCCATGTAGATCCTATAAGAATCCTAAGAGAAGTTTCCTAATAGGTAAAGCATATTCATAATCAATACATCTAAATGTGATTTTTTTTTAATTACACAAAGGGCTAATTTTTGAACAAAATGCCTGGAATATAGTTGTATAAATGTCAAGATATACTTGGAGGTCATTTCTGAAGCTGACTAAATTTAAGATTTTATTTATCTGTGTGACAATACCAAATCAACATTAGAAAAATACCCTTAGCACCACAGGCATTTTAACCCAATTACCTCTCTGAATCTATTCAATATATTTACAGTCACAGTAGCTGTTCTGTTTGTCATTTCTATTCTTCAATGTCACTTCTCATTAATGGAGGGGTTCTGTTACTGTCATTTGATGACTTCTGCATTGTCATTGTACTTCATTAACTGATTATTTTCTAACTGCTATTTTATGGCACTGTCTGATTCATCAGCTTTTAATGTTCTGCTTAATTGACTCCTTTGTCTAAATGATGTGAGGGAAAATGTGGCTGAATTTATTATTTAGCTTCCAAATTATGACATAGTGAAAGCTAAATTTTGTTGTTCCATTTTCTAGATAGTAAAACTAAGGAAATATATTTGCATTCCAGTGAAACATCTTTCTTTAAAATATTCTCACTTCTTGCCTTTTTCAATTCCTTGTCAAAGATAGATAGCTTCAGAGACATCTAAATATTATTTCTTATTTTTTATAAGTTTTACTTGAAGGAATTTTCAATCACAACTCAGATAATATTTCTTTAATTCTACTTTAAGTTCTGGGGTGCATGTGCAGAATGTGCAGGTTTGTTACACAGATATACACATGCCATCGTGGTTTGCTACATCTATCCCCCAGTCATCTATATTAGGTATTTCTCCTAATGTTATCCTTCCCCAATCCACCTACCCCTTGCTTTCCCTCCCCTAGCTCCCCCACCCCCCAGCAGGCCTTGGTGTGTGATGTTCCCCTCCCTGTGTCCCTGTGTTCTCGTTGTTCAACACACACTAAATTCAGATAATACTTTACATTATATAGTAAAAAATTTAAAATCTCATGAACCTGAGATTCAAAGAAATTCGTGATCACAGGAAGAGTGTGTTTGGATTTTTATCAGCAGAGGTAGTATTACAAACACTAATTTTACTAAGAAAAATATTTATAAAGTTCTGAAGCTCAATTTATTTTTACATGTTTAATATTTTCTTCTTGCAGTGCTCACTGAGGAGGAATGTATACCACAAACATTTGAATGTGACCAATTTCATGTAGCAATCAAGTGACAGAGTTGTGATTCAAAGCAAACTTTGCCTAACATAACAGCCTGAGCTCTAGCTATACTCTTATGTAGTGGATCACTTGGAGTCAGAAGTTAGAGGGTACATATAGCGCTGAGAAACAAAGGATAAAAGCCGTTACTCTCAACCCACCACAGTTATCTCTGATATCCTCATTGACAAAGCTCTGCAAAAGTCCTAATCTTTCTGCCTACTAGCCAGTCACAATGCATAAGAATCTCAGTCAAAGCTAGAAATTCAGTGCATAGAGCACAAAATCTTGGGCATAACCATGAATGCCTCACGTGGGTTGTTATCAATTCCTTAGGATACTCCACTTTCCCCTGTTCTCACATGAAACACAAAAACAGCCTTCCTTTATCAAAGTGGGAGAAATTTTCATGTTTCCCTTTGATTTCAAATACTGTCTCTCCCTCTTTTTCCTTTTGAGGACATGTCTGCAATTAGCATAAGCATCTAAATGTCTAATGCAAGAACATCAAAAAATATCAGAGTTTTCCTCTGTAAAACTGCCTTCCAGTAGGCCAGAGTATGATCAGCAATGACGTGGCAGTTGGCTGACAATAAGACAGCCTCCTCATTATCCGTATGTGTTGCCCGAACTCTTATGTCATTTTAAGGTTCAGTCAAAGGTCAATGTAAGAATTTTAAAGAAGCTACAAGACTGAGACCTATTATTAATTTATCAGCAAATATTTTTAGTAGATTAGAAAATTGGCGTGGAAAAAACATGATGCAGTTTTAAATGGATTCAAATGGTGATTCACTTGGGAAAATTTCGTTTCAAGAACATTTCAAATAAAGGTTAAAAAATGCTTTTTGCAATAATAACATTTTATATAGTTATTTTTTTGTTGTGGTGTAATATATAAAGGCATCGTCTTAATATTTTCTTGGTCACTGCAAAAACAAACATAAAAAGATTCAGAAGAATGTGGAGAAAATAGCAATACGTCTCAGCAATATATATTTTTTAATCTTAATGAGGAATGTAGTTTCCAGTTTTTCACAATATTCAGTTAGCCTATAACTAGCAATAACAGTTGTTCTGATACTCATTTATTTTAACGTTCAGTATTATAGCTTCATTTTATAGTTGAGGTTAAGTGCACACATTTTAGGAAGAGGAAAAAAAACAGCTAATATGCTGATTTTTTTTTTTTACAAAGAAAATATCTTGCCTCATTTTCTCTCTTAAGCATAATGAAGTTCTAATAGGTATTTAAAAGTGTTTTATTCCATTCATAGAAGATCAAAAATAAAAGATAGTTGTACCTTTTGGAAATGTAATGAAGCATTACATTGTTTATTTTTCCAATATGTTGAAATATTTAAGTAGCTTTTAACAGCTCTGGACAATTTGTTTTGTTCTTTTTTTAATTTAACACCTCTGAGACGGCTGATATTTAAGAAATACATACTAGGAATGATCCTATGCAATTTCAGGTATTTCACTGATAGATAACTCAGTCCATAACATAGTAACACTCAATCTAATACATTGAGGAAGAAGAAATAAGAAAACAGCTCAACAGAGCAAGGTAATAATAGATTTAGCCTTGATTTTCAAATAATAGATTTTCAGTCTCATTTTTGAAAACAGATGCTCTAAAACATTTTTATGTGTTTTTTTCCTATAACAGGCTGATCATAGCCCCTAATGGTATGACACTTAAAGCAATTAAAATACAAACACATTGTAACTCTAAATGGAAGTAGGTAATTTGATGAAAACAATCATTATTTAGATGTTTCTCAGAAAAAGAACATAACATTTTTTCAAAAACTATTGTTGTTTCTTCACAAGTGAAAAAGGTGCTAAAAACGACAACTGCAAAGTTGTCTTGAATGTTCTTTATCATAAAGCACAATCATTTTTCCACTCTCAACTTTTAAGGAACTGAAACAAAGATCCTTGCCATCAGTTAGAGTAATAGGAAATAGCACTGTTTATAGACACTGTTTATAGGTCATCTTCTCCTTCTGGATCCTTCCCTGGCCTGACTCAACAGAAAACAAAACAATTTTCACAAGATTGCAATATCCACACAGTAAAATTTCCAACAAAGCACTCCAAACCATTGGCAGATTTTTCATGATGTATTTTAAGTTTAAGCTCTGACTATCAGTTCCACTAATACCACACTAACACAGGCAACTGTTGCTTCACCTATTAATCATCATAATTGGCTTCAGCCTTTTTTAACTGCAAAATACTGTTTAAATTATTTTTACTAATTTTCATTAAATATTATATTCAATACATCATTTCCTTAATGTTATTGACATGGTTTGGCTCTGTATCCCTACCCAATTCTCATCTTGAATTCTACTCCCATAATTCCCATGTGTTATTGGAGTGACCCCGTGGGAGATAACTGAGTCATGGGAGCAGTTTTTCCCTGCTGTTCTCATGGCAGTGAATAAGTCTCACAAGATCTGATGGTTTTATCAGTGGATTCTGTTTTTAAATCTTCCTCATTCTTTCTTTGCCTGCTGCCATCCATGTAAGATGGGACTTGCTCCTCCCTGCCTTTTGCCATTATTGTGAGGCTTCCTTCCCCAGCCATGTGTAACTGTAACTCCAATTAAATCTCTTTCTTCTGTAAATTGCCCAGTCTTGGGTATGTTTTTATCAGTTGCGTGAGAACAGACTAATATAGTAAATTTGTACTGGAAGTAGGGTGTTACAGAAAAGATACCCCAAAATGTGGAAGCGACTTTGGAACTGAGTAAGAGGCATAGGCTGGAACAGTTTGGAGGGCTCAGAAAGAGACAGAAAAATGTGGGAAAGTTTAAAACTTCCTGGAGACTTGTTGAATAACTTTGCCCAAAATTACTGATAGCAACATGGACATTAAGGTTGAGGCTGAAGTGGTCTCAGATGGAGATGAGAAAATTGTTGGGAGCTAAACCAAAGGTGACTCTTGTTATGTTTTAGCTAGTAGACCAGTGGCATTTTGCCCCTGCTCTAAGAGATTTGTGGAACTTTGAACTCTAAGTCATACTCTAAGAGATGACTTAGAGTATCTGGCACAAATACATGAACATTAAACAACATGCTCCTGAATAACTGTTGGGTCAATTGATAAGAGAGAAATCAGGAAAAACATTCTTTTAATAAAAGAAAATAAAAACACAACATACAAAAATGTGGAATACAGCAAAAGCAGTGGTAAGTGGGAAATTTATAGCAATAAACACCTATATCAGAAAATTTAAAGATAACAAACAATCTAACAGTACACATTAAGAAAAGTAAGAAGAAACAACATCCCAAATAAGTGAAAGTAAAGGAATAATAAAGATCAGAGCAGAAATAAATGTAATATAGTCCAAAAAACCCCTCCAACAATGCAAAGGAGTAATAAAATGAAAAATCAATTCTTTGAAAAGATAAATTGATAAACCACTACTTAGCCTAACAAAGAAAAGATGAGAGAAGACACAAATAAACAAAATCAGCAAATGAACAAGGAGAAATCACAACTTATACCAAGTATATATTAAAGATTACTGAGGTTATTATGAAAAACTATATGCTTATATCCTGGAAAATCTAGAAGAAATGGATAAATTCCTGTAAACATACCCCATGACAAGATTAAATCAGGAAGAAATAGAAAACCTGAACAGACTGATAGTAAATAATGAGATTGAATCAGTAATAAAACGTCTTCCAACAACAAGAAAAAAAGCCTGGGACTGAATGAATTCAGAGCTAAATTCTACTGAACATGCAAAGGAAAATAGAAACCAATGGCCCTGAAAAGATTCAAAAAAAATAAGAGAGAGAAAATTCTCCCTAACTCATTCCATAATGCCAGAATCACCCTGATGTCAAACCAGGCACAGGCACAACATAAAAAGAAACCTACAGCACAATATCCCTAAACATAGATACAAAAGGGCTCAATGAAATTCTAATAAACAGAATTCAATAGCATATAAAAGTATAATACGCCATGACCAAATGAGATTTATACCAGAGATGCAAGAATGGTTCGACATTTGCAAAGCAACAAATGTGATGCATTGTACCAACAGAACGAAGAATAAAAAGTATCTAATCATCACAATAGATGCAGAAAAAAGGCACATAAAATTCAACATCTGTTCATGAAAAAAAAAAACTCAACAAAATTGCCATAGAAGGAACATATCTCAGAACATATATGACAAACCAACAGCTAATATCATGCTGAATAGGGAAGAGTTGAAATTATTTCCTCTAAGAACTGAAACAAGATAAGGATGCTGCCATCACCACTCCTACTCAACATAGTACTGGAAGCTCTAGCCAGAGCACTCAGTCAAAAGAAGGAGATAAAAACATGAAAATTGGAAAAAAGAAAAGTTGAATTGTGCCTCTGTGGTGATAATATGATCTTACATAGAGAACAACCTAAAGATTCCACAAAGAAACTCTTAGATTTGATAAATATAAGTAAATTTGCAGTATACAATTTCAATTTACAAAAGACAAGTAATATTTTATACACCAATAATAATGTATTTGAGGAAGAAAGAGGAAGTCAATTTCACTTGTATTAACTACAAATAAAGTACCTATGAATAAATTTAACCAAAGAGATGAAAAATCTCTGCAAGAACTACAAAATAGTGATAAAATAAATTGAAGATGACAAAAACAAAAGGAAAAACATGAAATTCTCAGCTCATAGATCAAAAAAATTAATATAATTATAATGATTATATTGAACAAAACAATCTGCAGATTCAATGCAATCTCTATCAAAATGCCTGTGTCCTTCTTCACTGAATTAGGAAAAACTATCCTAAACTTCATTTGGTACCCCAAAACTGTCTGAATGGCCAAAGAAACACCAAAAAGAGCAAAACTGGAGTCATCACATTATCTGACTTCCAAATATATTACAAAGTTAAAGTCTCAAAAACTGCCTGCTACAAAACATCTACTGAAAAAGAGCTGTCCATTCTCTTTCTTAAGGCCCGTAATTTCACATTTTCTTTCATTAATGTTTTCAGTTATGAATTATCACATTTTTTAATGTCCATCCTTTGCACAACTGAATAACTTTTATTAGTGGAAAATAAAACCCCTACTTCTAGACTGCAGGGTTTTGAAACATACAGTCTTCCCTGGAGTCTTTGGTTCCAGTTTGCATCTGGGTATTAAATATTTCCCAAAAAAATCCCAGCCAGACTTACTTTGTGAGCGTAAGACAACATATCTAGTGGCTTATTGAAGTAATCTCCACTTGTATGATTCAAACATGCTCAAAACTAGACCAATAATTTTCTTTCAAAGACTTATACTCTCTGAGAGAATGTTGACACTATTACAACAGAAATCTAGAAGTTAGCTGTGAGTACCTTTTTGTCCTTTATCTCCCAAAGAATATGGATCATAAAATCTAGTCATTTTAACTTCTAAGTGCGATTTACATCTGTCTGCTTCTCTTCTGTCTCCATCCTGCTTCCACGCATTTCTCAATAAATTCTAATCAGATTTTTGCTTGCCACATTCCAAAAAACCTCTCACCAATTACTGTCATGTTTTTTAGTGAATGAAAATGACCTTCTTCCTCTTATTTGACATTCCAGCAGTAACTCTTTAATAACCCTCTTCTTTAAACATACTTTCCCTTACCAGATTACACAGCATAACAAACTTCCATTCATTCTTTTTCTATCCCATTTTCTGGCTCATCAATCTTAATCGAACTATTAAACATTTGAGTTTCACGAAGCTCCATCATAGACACCCTTGTCTTTTTCTCATTGTGTGGCCGCATTAATGTTTGGGGCTTCCATCTCTGCATTCATGTCTTCTCTGTCATCCTAGCTTAATTTACTAACCTTCCTGTTTAAGTCCCTTATTTAGTGTTCTCATACTCTCTATAGCTTTCCTTCATTGCTCTTACCCCTGGCTTAATTCACACATAATTAACGTTACTTTTCTTTTCAATTTCTTCCTCTACAATTGCCCCGTAGACATAAGATCAAAAATGATAACTCTTTATTTTATTTTACTTCTATTGTCTTACTTGTCATATACAGGTTATTGATAGATATTTGGTCAATTAACAAGTTATTATTATAATGACTCCATTATTACAATTTTGTGGCACCATTTTGAGAATAAATAATGACTCAAATATGTCTGAAGCTGTATTGCACCCTCAAACCTGGTCTTCTTCCAAGTGTTCCCTCACTCAGTAAAAATTATCAACAACAAGCAAGAAAGGAAGGGCTTTTTTTACTTTTGTTATGTCTAGAGAATGATTCAGTAGTTATTTAGCAGCATAGCTTATTATCGCTTTCTCTCTCTCTTTTTTTTTTTTTTTTTTTTTTTTTTTGAGACAGAGTCTCTCTCTGTTGCCAGGCTTGAGTGCAGTGGCGCCATCTCACTCAGCTCACTGCAACCTCTGCCTCCCAGGTTCAAGCGATTCTCCTGCCTCAGCCTCCGAAGTAGCTGGGACTACAGGTGCATGCCACCATGATCAGCTAATTTTTGTATTTTTAGTAGAGACAGGGTTTCACCATCTCTATTAAACGTTGACCAGGATGGTCTCGATCTCTTGACCTTGTGATCTGCCCGCCTCAGACTCCCAAGGTGTTGGGATTACAGGCGTGAGCCATCTCACCTGGTCATTACTTTTTAGGTATGTCAATTTTCAGTTTGCGTTTATTATCCAAACTTTACCATAACTGGCCTATTTCTTTCAGATTTAAGAACCAATGAAAATCATCACAACAGAATCATTTGAGATGTTTTCTGATTTTAAAAATTAAAGACATAAACTGAATAATTATAATACTACTATATGATTTGCTCAATAAGAATCTGTCTGCTTTAATCAAAATGAACAAGCAAACAAAAACCCACACTTTCCTCTTTTTCTCTATAGGGAAGCACACTGATTGCAATCTTTGAGTCTTATTTGAAAATTAAATTCAGTGAGCTTTGTCCTCCAAGACTGAAAGAAAAGGATCATTTTCTTGTGACACAAAGAGAATTTAACTGGCACATTAAGCCTTCCACTCAATTCAGTGATTCTCCTCTTATATTTAGATTCTGTATGAAAATATGCCCTATATGCATTTATGATAAAATATCATATGATATTTTCATTTTAAAGCAGTTTCCATCTGTTAAATCATTCAGCCTCTGGAAGTTTTAATGAATCAAATATCGCATTAGCATCCTGAATGTGTATTTTTTATGCAGAAGCAAATTTATTTCTATATGATGCTGAGAGAAGTATTTTGTTAGAACATTTCTTTCCAAAGACATACAATTTCTTTATGTTTTATTCTTAAAACTTCACTGTATGAAATATAAAATTATTTAATAAGACTTGTCATGTCATAGCACAGTAACACAATTCAGTACTGATAGCAAACAAGGATATTCCATAGCCATTCAGAAAACAAAAACAGAAACAAAAAACAAAAGGTGCAATTTAACTCCTTTGAAATGCAGTCACTTAAGATGATAACATGAATCAATATATTACCCCTTGACAAAATAAAATAAAATTTACTCAAAGAAAAGTTACATGACAATTTTTCAAATCAAGTTCTGAATTGTGTTATACACTTTTGAAAACTTCTATACAAAGCAAATCACACAAATTTTAATTTGAAATGTAGCACATTATTAAATACTATTTTTAATGTAATACTTGGTTTATTATCAGACTAATATTCTGATTTCCTGAAGTCAAATTGGCTAGATTATTACTAACATAGTTTCAAATATAAATGACAGCTAAGCATACTAAGTACTACATGGTCAATAAGAGTTTATAAGTACACAAACAATCAGCCTGCCTATCTTGAAATGTTTTGATCATTTGTTTTTAATGATACCATACTGACTAATATAAGTTGAATTGTGTACTTCCCAAAAGATATGTTGATGTCCCTACTCCCAGTACCTCAGAATGTGATCTTCTTTGGAAATAGAGTTGTTACAGAAGTAATCAGTTGAAATGAGATTGTACTAAAAAGAATGGGGTGAGCTCCTAATCTGATATAACTGGTGTCCTTATAAAAATATGAATATGTGAAGACACAGAGACACTGGAAGAATTGCATGCAAGGACGGAAGCAGAGATCGGAGTAATGCACCTACAAGTCAAGGAATGCTGGCCGTCACCAGAAGCTAGGAGAGAGGCATGCAACAGATTTTCCCTCCACATTCTCAGACAGAACTAATTTGCTGATACCTTGATTTTGAACTTCTAGCCTCCAGAACTGTGAGACAATAAATTTATGTTGTTTTAAGCCATCCATCATGCGGTACCCAGTTCCTTTTCACGGCAGCCCTAGGAAACTAATATACTAACTTAACTAAGCTAGCAGTTATTTGTGTGTGCACACACAGATCTTAGTTCAGGTAAAGTTCTGCCAATTTGTAGCCATATCTCAAAATCTTAAACTATATTTTTTATTTAAAAAACTGTTGTATTTGGGTGTGTCATAACCTGACATAATCAAATTAATTAACCCCAAATATTGAATTTTTATTTTTATGAACATTTGAAATAAGAACTAACTGGAGGTAAGTTAATCTTATAGGTCTTACTTCCACATGAAAAAGTAAATGACCATGAAATGTCTTTTGTTTGCTGAACATATCACCTCTTTTACTGTTAGAGTCTATTTTTATACCTTCAAATAAATGTTCACTCAAGAGAGTAAGACATATTATAAGGTAAGACTCTTTGTCATTATAAATCAGTCATAGGCAACCAGAATTATCCAAATTAGTAGCTATACATAGGACTCTATAATAATCAAGTGTCATAAATCATTTTGAAGAGTGAAATATAAATTTCTTGCTAGATGATTTACATGCTGTTTTGCTGGTTTATGCAATGTGTGATGTGTCTCTATAATATCATAAGCAGTACACATATAGTTTGAACACTTTCATAATAGAAAATAATATAAATTATAATGTGCATCTAATTAATAGGTGACCAATATAAAAACAAATATTAATGCAAAATTCATTTCTATGAAACAAGGCAAAGTCTGTAAAGACATTTTTTATTAGTTAGAAGTGTGGAAGAAATGTTGACCAGTTGTTTCTGTACGATGGCCTTTTATATAAATCACAACTAAAAAACCCTGGAAAGTATATTTCCAATTAAATACTAATGTACAGATCACATAGTATGCACTTGACTTCTCTTTTCAGCCATGGCAGACTAGGTTGTTTTGGAACAAACCTCCCAATAGGAGCAGTAAGAAATGCACATTTGTTTGGAGGCATCGAAGTACCAATAAAACAATGAGGGCACAAGGTTGTAAGATTTTAGACAAAAGAAAAGTGCATTAAAAAACCCTCTATTTAGCTTTATTTTTTTCTGAGACATTTTTCATTTTGTAAGTGATGATCCAGATATTGAGAAGGTAAGAGGTTTCAGAAGTCTCCTTAGGCTGACAGAACACAATTGCAGTTTAGAGTTCATCAAGGAGGAGCACTCCTGATAAATACATATTGTTTTCTGTTGGAAACCTTAAGAGGGTACTTTGTGGAAGTAAGCATGAAATGGAAATGAACAAACATACACAAGTATTCAGATCCAAGCTATTTATTAAGTCAGTCTTAGAGCGGACTAAAGTGAAGTGCCTGTATCCTATATCTCTGAAGAATAAATCCTCTCCAGAGTGAGATAAAGTTGTTCAGAGCCTCATGTTTTCTTTCTCCCACTAAAAATGTTCAAACACGTTATTGGATTTATGTTTTTAATCTTGCAAAGGTAGAATAAGCCAAGTAGTAAAAAAATAAAGAGGGAAATTATAAGAGAGAAATACATATAGAAACAACAGGATTCAGGTGTTTTTGTGAAACAAAGGTTTCAACTAAACCATAGACATATATTTAGAAAAATAGATGACTATAAAATAATAAAAATAATTTTGCTAGAACTGGAATCCATAAAAAGAAATAAATTGAAATTCTAGATTTAAAATGCAATAATTGAAAATGTGAAATTAATAAATGGCTTTCATAAGATATTTGACATAATTGTGAAAAAAGACATCTATAATAACCATGGTGACTTGAAATAGAGAATATAAAAAAGGATAATTCATTTCAAAAACTACAAATTTTATTGTATATAATTTGTAAGAAAAAGAGAAGTTATATTTTGAATAAAAGCAATATTTGTAGATATACAAGCTGATGTTTCTTCAAAACTGAAAAAATAAATCGAATTATTCAAGAAGTTGTAAGAACAACAGGCAGGAAAAATATATAGGCATACTAGTTATATCACAGTGAAACAGCAGAAAACCAAATAAAAAAGGATAATACTAAAGCCAGAGCAGTCAAAAAGAAAAAAACGTTATCCATGAAAATGATGTTTTCAAAAGCAAAATGTGAATGTCAGAAAAATGAGGAAATATTAAATGTTGATAGGAAGTTGCCATATACACCGAATTTGTAAATATTAAAACATTGTGGCTAGAGGAAATATCGTCTTAGGTTCTCATAAGCCTCTGTTCACAACATTTACTCAACTGATCAATATATAACTTTATTTTGTTGCTTAAGGACACCTTACTTTAATATGTATTATTGATTCATTAGCATCCAACTCACAGTCAACAGCATATTTGGATTTGTAACTCATATTTGGACTTGAGGTTTATCCAGCAGATGTGTTTTCTCCACAAGGCACACCACAGCCTTCTTGCACGTAAGAACACTGTGTAGCACTGCTGCAGTACACTTGAGCACCATTTTAAAGAGTGAAACCACTAATAAAAAGCACAAAATGTGAACAATATGACCTTAAATATATCACAAAAAATGCATTTGTTTTTAGTGTGAGAGGTGAAGCAAGAGGGCAGAACGTAGCCTTCTTGGAACATGCACACAAGTGGCTCAAATTTTTGCCATTCTGTGAATGCCCATAAATGACACTTAGGAAATCATTATGAGTATTTATTTTGGGGTTGCAAATAAACTTTAGGGAATAGTTGAATTTATAAATACAGAATATGAATAAGGAGGATCAACTGTTAGAATTCTGTAAAATTACGTGTGACTTGCCTTGTATTAATATTTTCATTGAACAGTGCTACATAGGGAGTGAAAATGAGATGACATATGCTTCCCCTAGAGTTAGTAAAAATGTAATATTTATGCATCAGAAAAAAAAATATTTCGTAACAAAAGTTTGTCTCTTCTTTTGAATTTGAAAATCAAATTTCTAAACATCCTAATATTTGCTTTGAATGGTGTTTAAGACGTAAAATACATGCTATAAATTGAGTAACAGTAAACAAAAAAAGACTGCAATGCCCAAAAAGCACTGAAAAATAATGGGAGATGAGCAAAAGTTGACTACAAAAAGCCATGTCTACCATTAAAAGGAATTTGGACACAATCTGAAAAGCAGAATGAATTCTAAATAGTTGTTGAGTCAAGACATTTCGATTTTTTCACTCCACATTAGGTCTAGGGTTGTGATCTGCAAAGTAATTAATAAACATAACTAATTCCTCTATTATTTATGTTGGGGAAACTTATTTTTTGTCAATATCCAGTCCATTATGAACACAAGAAAAAGATTAATGAGTATCCTTGTCCCTCTCTGACTTCTTCTCCCAGAGGTGGCCTTATCATTAAGCACAGTTTGGACAACAGTTGGGAGTCACCTATGGTACCTGGAAATAATTAATTATTCTAATGTAGTAAAGCTTCCCAATACTCCTTGACATGCTTCTATTATTTAAAGACCTAGCTTATGTATTTCCTTCTTTACTAAAAATGTATTTAATGCCTGTGTGACATGTATTCTCTAAATAAACTCAAAATTTAGTGACTAATTCCTCTAACTCAATCATCTTCCCAGTAGCACAGATAATACATGATTTACAATTGTGTAATGAAAGTGAATCTCAAAACACCAACATTATCACTCTAACGCCATTACTCTCTAATTAGAGCACAACCTGCATTGTTACTGCTTTAACTGAAAATCAATTTTTCAATCATTGAATTACACAAAGCTCTGAGAGAGATCATACTTATTATCTCTGTCTTCAATTTGCTAGACTTTCCAGAGCTGTCAATACCTCTAGATTTAGAGTAAATGTTAAATGCAGTAGTTAATCTTTAAACTGTGAGGAGATCTGGCTACTGAGATATTATCAGACATAATTTATTTTTCCTATCTTCAGTGTTTTAAAGTGGGAAAGAAGAGTAATTCTTGGTTGCTGTAGAGCCAATTTGTCTTTATTTTGACAAAAGAAATGAAAACAGAGTTCCTACATCACTGTCATAATGTAAATAGATGAACAAAATAGCAAAATGCCTAATAAATTTTCAATAGAAATACTATGTGTAAACCTCCTTCCTTATGAAGAACACTAATATTCCATAACTCTTTAATAAAGAATGAATAAGATAATTCATAATTATTTTATTAGTCCTGTTGAAGCTATAAAGGCATACCAATGAATTTACTTCTAATAAATAATTTCTCATTGATTTGCAGAGACATAGATGTGACTCTCCAGATTCACAGTCCTTTAGGATCCACCTCATCTGTGCAGTTGGGACCACACTGTTTCTTGGCATCTTCCAGGCAATGACTGAACACAGTCTAGATGATTAATGCCTGGATAGTGCTTCCCAAAATGAAACACCTATAATGGATAAATGAGGTTTCCAGAATCCTCTGTTGGATTGGGAATGCTTTGGCCAGATAAGAAACACAGTTTGAGGCTTTTTGTGTCCGATTCTATTTCCTCCCTACTTTCTGTTCATAGGTGTCAGAACTGTATAATAGTCCCAAGTCTTTGCCTGCCCAAATCATTTTCCTTTCTTTCTCTTTCCCTTTTCTCTCCCTCTCATTCCCCTCCCCACCCTTCCCCTTTTCCCCTCCCCTCTTCCACTTCCCCTTCCTTTTTTCCTTCCCCCCTTTCTTTCTTTCTTTCTTTCTTTCTTTCTTTCTTTCTTTCTTTCTTCTTTCTTTCTTTCTTTCTTTCTTCCTTCCTTTCTTTCTTTCTTTCTCTTTCTTTCTTCCTTTCTTTCTCTTTCTTTCCTTCTTTCTTTCTTTCCTTCTTTCTTTCTCTTTCGTCTTTCCTTTTCTTTCTCTTTCCTTCTTTCTCTCTTTTTCTCTCTCTTTCTTTCTTTCCTTCTTTCTTTTTCTTTCTTTCTTTTTTTCTCAAATATTCTCTGATAAAACTCTTATACCCTTATTATGATATTTCAGTTTGCTGGAGGACTCCCCTAATAATAAATTGAAAGGGGAGTTTTTGACTCAGGGTAAATGCCCCAGGTGATATAATTATTTATCAATAATAACATCTAATGTATTCTCAATGTACCTTTATTCCATATGTGAAAGTGAGATTGAGAATATTTGTCCAAATGACACTGAATTTTTATAAAATTAATTTTAAAAATGATTACAAAAGCAATTCTAAGTTGTTTCCATATGATACATCTGTCCTAGTTCCTACTTTCTTACTTTTTTTTTTTTTCAAAATATTTAAGATCTTCCAAAAGTGCCAGCTTGCTAGAATTAGGGAAAAAAATCATAAAGAACTATATAGTTGTATTTCCCAAATTTATAAATGTTACCCTTTTTGAGAACTATTTTGTAAGACCAGAACTATAGAAAATAAATTTTATCAGTAACTGCTAATTTTTGAAGTTTGGTATTATATTCTTAGGTATAGAACATTTGAATTTAAAGTATTATTACAATAATAAGTGAGCAATCAGGAAGACTGGATGTTAATACCTAAATTAGAGTGTTACTATTGAAAGTTTCTGGAGAAAGAACCAAACCGTGCAAGTGTTAGAAGCCTTCCAAATATCTCCTTCCTTGATCCCAGATTTTTATTTTGGAGTGTGAGATTTCATATTTTATAATCACAGATTGTGATATGATCAGGAAGTGACTGAAGAATGGATTAAGATCATAAATGAAAAAATCACTCCAACATGCCAGTCTTCCTAAGCTTCTGAATCCCTTGTTTTACAGTATGCTAAGGCAGATATGGTACTTTCAGTTGCCCTACAGTGGACCATCTTTTGATCCATGTTTCACTCAACCAACAAAAACTGTTAGAGGATTTTCTAACTCCCTGACATGCAATGTTCAACATAGAGTCTCTGCTTATGCTCCCGTGTCTGTTTCATCCCGATCCAAATTTATACCCCTTTCATCATTGCCTCAAAACCTTCATGCCCATTCTCGTACATACTTTCCAGATATGTGCCTGCATTAATTAAAATTATCAAATATTTATTTTGGACTGTAGCCCTCTTCCTTCATAACTCACACTTTGTAACTCACGTTTGGACGCCTGCTGAGATTTGAGTATAACTAAGGATCATCTTTAGGAACCTGCTGTGATTTGAGTTAAGTTATAGGTCTAGAAGTGGTAGGAGTGGGTCATGAAGAGAATCAGCAGCATCTTGCAAGGCAATTGCCTCAGAAGAGACCATTACAAGGCTACTTCTACTGACAAAGCTGACTCCTCAGAATTTAGGGGTTTGATGCCCACAAGTTTATCAAAATATCCCCATGCATCTCCATTGCAATTTTCATTATCCCAGTCCTTCCCAATCAACGACCTCACTTTAGCAGTAGACATCCTTTGTGGTTGGGGATTTCTCTTCTAATTAAACCACTTGCAGATTGAGATTCTAGGGTTGCTTTTTAGCAACTTCAGCTCTGGCTACAGGAGATAAGAAAATTTTACAGGGCAGACAGAGACATTTTCAAATCATATATGCTGTACTTGAACTGAAATAGAAATTCCTGAGCTCATATTTTTCTTTTGTCACTTTATTGAGTGACATTAAGAACAGCCATAAAAAACGATGAGTTCATGTCCTTCATAGGGACATGGATGAATCTGGAAACCATCATTCTCAGCAAACTGACACAAGAACAGAAACCCAAACACCACATGTTATCACTCATAGGCGGGTGTTGAACAGTTAGAACATGTGGACACAGGGAGGGGAACATCACACACTGCTGTCAGTAGAGGGGGAGCTAGGGGAGGGACAGCAGGGTGTGAGGAGGGTGAGGAGGGATAATGAGGGGAGAAATACCAGATATAGGTGATGGGGGGATAGATGCAGCAAACCACCTTGCCATGTATGTACCTATGAAACAATCCTGCATGATCTGCACACGTACCCCAGAACCTAAAGTACAACAAAAAAAAGAACAGCTATCCAGTCTGATTATACTTATTAATTTAGAAAACATATCATATACAAACATAAAATCTGACCTCTTTTTCATATTTGATTTTGGGTATCCAATGGTTATATTTTGTGCATATCTAATGGCTTTTGCTACGTCACACTATGAACCATTGGTACTGTCTTTACTATTGGAAGTACAGTCATTGGTGTCATTCAATCTAATCAGATAGAGAAGTAATTTGGAAACCCCAGAACTAATCTAGAAAACTCATCTTTAAGATTCTGTTTCTCTAGACCCACTCTCAGTACTGAAATCTATATATTAGTCAGTAAGGATTCTCAGGAAAAAACAGAACCAAAAGCTGTGTGTGTGTGAGTGTGTGTGTGTGTGTGTGTGTGTGGAGAGAGAGAGAGAGAAAGAGAGAGAGAGACAGACAGACAGATGTTAAAGTCTTGGCTTGCATATGTGTGGAGGCTTGATAAGTAAA
This sequence comes from Sapajus apella, assembly GCF_009761245.1. NCBI lineage: Eukaryota > Metazoa > Chordata > Mammalia > Primates > Cebidae > Sapajus > Sapajus apella. The sequence continues at coordinate 21,428,192 of NW_022436948.1, read as the reverse complement.
ATTTGCAGGGTAGACTGTCAGGCTGGATGCTCAGGAAAGAGTTATCTTTTTAGTCCCAAAAGTGTTTGTTGGAAGAATTTCTCCTTGCTTAAAAAGGTCAGATTTTTCTATGAAGACCTTCAACTGATTGGATGAGGCCCATTCACATTGTGGAGGATAATCTGTTGCACTCAAAGTCTAATAATTTAAACACTGATCACATTTTTAAAATATCTATGTGAAAACATCTAGAATAATGTTTGACAAAACACCTGTGAATACCATGACATAGTCATGTAGATGCATAAAATTAAGCATAATTTCTTCTTGTAGTGCTTTGTTGATCCTTTCTTATATCATGAGTATCATCATATCCATGGATTTATTTCCTTCTGCTAAAAAGTTAATTCAGCTTTCTCAATTTCCTGGGAATTTTCTTATTTTGCTTCACTAATATCTTTTTTAGGTTAATGTTCCTAAATACATTTATTTCCAAACTTATAAAATATATAGTCTACTTTCACAGCTTCTAATTTCTTATGACATGGTCATTTCTCTCTCAGTTGCAGGTTAGCTTTTATCCCACGACAATGCTGACATTGTTTCCCAAAGGCGTAGAATGTGAACTGTGTGACAAAGGAGTGACCATTTTTGGGATTTATTTGCATTTATTCTCCCTAAAGAACTGCCATTGTTAATGTTTCCCTCTTTTTTACATTTCATTTTATTTATAACTTTTATAGGCACCTAGTAGTTTTACATATTTATGGGGTGCATAAGATATTTTACACAAACATGTAATTATGTTTGCTTTTAATCTTTTTTCTTCTTTGGCACTGTATCGCTTTCCTCTCCTTTCTCTGTGTTACGATAAACTAGCTATTATATAGCAATAAGCAGACCTAGAACTATAAACAATTGCTTTGCTTTCATAAAAATGTTAATGTTAGTTGGGTGGCTCCCTGCAGCAGTTCTCCACTGTGGAAAAAACAGGGGTTCATGTTACTTTCATCTTAGGCTCTGTCATTTTAACAAATGATCTCAATAGTCATCACCAAAGAGAAAGTAAAATAAATGAAGGCAGTGCACTGATCTTTATCAGTGTCATGTGATATTATGCTCATAATCTGTGGGTTAGAACTAGTCACATCAAGGGTTTTGCAAAGGAGTCTAAGAAGTATAAGCCACCCTGTAAGAATATTCTGGTAACTAAATAGTCCCTTTGCATCATCCTTTAAAATAAAACCTGCCCACTTCAGTCCCCCCACAACAATGTAAATAGTAGTTCCATCCAGTTATTAGCATCAGTTGCAAAGTCAGAATTTTTGAGAATTCAGTTGCTGCAGCTCCTTCATCAAGACTAGCTATAGCTCCTTTTTATCTGGAAAGCTATACCCTAAACAACACACTCATACCCAATTTTTAATGATGAAACAGGATCAGGTTTCCACAATAAGTGCTACTACTTAAAGAAAATAAAGTGAAGAATGAGAAACACGATATTCTCTTGTCTGTAGTATTTCAAAAATCCTATTGAATAAACATTGTGAAGCCTGTTATCATAGAGGTAGGGAAGTTTCCTTGATGAGCATCTGAGTCTCTTCCTAGGGGACAGCTCTCTTATCTGTGTCTCTGGGGCCCTTAGTTTGTTTTCCAGGAAGCTTTCCTCATTTCATTATTTCTGGCTACTTCTGAAGTAATCATTGGGAAATAAGCCCCTCTTTACCCTTAAGTATTATGGTCTAATAAAATATTATGAGTATTGCTATATCCAAAAATATCCACAATTTATCATTACTGTTTATAAGAAATAAAATGTTATCTTCCAATCTTACCTTTTGGCCAAGCCATTTTAATCAGCTGACAATTATTATAGGGCATGTGCTTCTCAAAGCCTTTTGAAACTCCAAAAGACTGTGGAGAATAGAGTCAGTTTGATTTTCCAAGATATAAAAGTTCCTATTTCCTGAGCTGTATCAATTTCCTTTCACTGCTTTTTGCAAATAAGCACCATGATGCATGAATTCATGTCTTTCTGATAACATTGTGCCAAACGAAGTTAAAATTATACAGCAATAGATACCAATATCTTATTTTACATCCTCCTCCCCTAGAGATGCAACCTCTTTTTTTTTTTGAGACAGAGTCTCACTCTGTCACCAGACTGGAGTGCAAGGGCATGATCTCGGCTCACTGCAACCTCCAACTCCTTGGTTCAAGCAATTATCCTGACTCAGCCTCCTGTGTAACTGGGATTACAGGCATGTGCCACCACACTCTGCTGATTTTTATATTTTTAGAAGAGACAGGGTTTCACCATATTGGCCAGGATGGTCTCAATCTTTTGACCCTGTGATCCACCTGCCTCAGCCTTCCAAAGTGCTGGGATTACAGGCATGAGCCACTGTGGCCAGCCTAGATCACCTTTTTAATTATCTTAGGTGATAGCTTATAAATAGTTCTCCTCTGCATAAAATTGTTGTTATCTGTACAGCTTTTGATCTCAGTTTTCTCCTCATCCTCTGTCTCCAGAGCCAACACCATATATTTTAGGTTGTGTTATACTAGCATAACATTTCCCCTACTGATAGTCAAAGAAGACAATTTGGAGAATGCACAACAGTTATTTGCCTAAAGCTGTAAGTAAGGTACACGTTCCCATTTTTGAGAACTAAGACCTAACTGAGGAAACTTGGACGTTTATTCATTCTGCATGAGAAGAAAGAAAATCCAGTGCAGAAAACAGTCTTATCATTGCTGACACTACAATTCTATTTTTAATCTAAGTTCCCTTAGGTAATCTGTATTCCAAATATTTTTCAAAAATATTTATTATACTTACAATTTATTACTGTATCTTGTCTCTTCATATTCTTTCTTTTCAAGTTAAGGTAATATTTACTATACACAGAGTATAGACATGTTATTTACTTTATATTCATTATAAATGAATATAATCCTGAATATTATATTATTCTACAACAGATGTTTACCTAATTATATAAAATAGAAACTCTATTATATTAATAAAGAAGGGAGACAGTTTGTTCAAAATCACAAGACTTGTGTATGGCAAGGGCAGAATTAAAAGCCAGATTTGTCTGATTCATACATAAACACTCTATGCATTACATGATGCTGCTTTAAGTAGGCCCATTTCTATGTCTTTATCTCTTCCATTAATAGAGTCTCAGTCTACAAAATGAGCTCATATTTTTCTCCAAACTTTATAGCCACAATCCTAAATTGGCTCATCAGGCTGCCATAATTCTAAGTCACTTAATGATCTCAACCTCAGCATGTTTCCAAACAGATTGCTCTCACTTTTTTTCAAAGTACACCTTCTTTACTCTGCCTTTAATCACAGAAGTCCAGAGCCCGGGACATTTTTTGGGCACCTGGAAAAAGGAAGGTGGATTATTACAATCAGAATTACAACAAAATTCATCCGGGATGAAACGTGAAAATAAATTCCTTCGTGCAGTCACATCAGGGGTCAAGCTCACGTGCCAGAGCTACGATCCTAGAGCAAACAGGTGTTCAATTATTGATAGGAAGTAGAGCCTTGGAAGTCTGTAGTTTAGCAGCTGAAGCTACAGAAGAATTGGCCTAGGTTTAAGACAAGTGTCTACTGAGCTGGCCCAGGTGCTGATTTCTTCATTTCAGTTAAAGGCACTAACAAATTCTCCTTGTTACTCAGGATTATATTCTCAGAATTGATTTAGAGCCTTAAATCTCTCTTGTTTTCCAGAATCAACCATGCAATTTACATGCAATTCTACTTCTGTTAGGTGTTTGTCATCTCTCTCATATTCAGCAATACTCTTTCTGCCCTGGCTCAGATACTTCATTGTGTTTATTTGGCTTATTGCAATAACCTTTTAGTTGATCTTCATTTGTTCAATTACTTTTAATTTTATGTTTTACAGCCTTCCCTGCTCTCATTGTTTTCATCAATAGCAAACACATCTTATAAACTTTAAGCCGGAAATCCAAGAAACTTCATGCTCATGCTTATAAATAAAGCAGGTACCCATACCGCAATCCTTTTTAATGAAAGATAAGAGTGGGGCACTGTGAGTTCCCAGGAAAAATTACCCTTTAAGTGTGTATACACACACACAAACATACAGATAATTCATTATTTTCTTCTTCATTGGAAGTGGCTAATTGTGTTTGTATATAGCACTTGGGGGTGGTTTACATAAGCTTTGGCTCTCAGAAAAAATTGCTGACATAAATAAGACAACAGAACAAAAATGGGAAAAGCTCCTACATCTTCGATAATGTTGAAAGTCTGAATCAACTCTGGAAACTTTTACCTTCCTAATCTTATAAAAAATACATAATTAATGTTATTATATGTAAAGCCACCAGTGGCTAGGCATTCTTTTTCTTCCATCAGAAAGTGCTATAATCAATGAAGCCATGTGTCTTCTGTATATATTTTACCTTTCAAGGTCAACTGGTCAGTGCTGTTCAGACTTGGCACACACATTTTTACTCTGCTGTTGCTCCTGGTGCTACCTCCTCGTGGGATATCAGGCCAATTCACATATGACTTAGCCAAAGTCATTTCCATGCTCCAAGATTCAGTTTAAACAGAAGACATTATTAGCAAGCTTCTCTTTATTGCCCTAACATGATGTGACCTTTTTATTTTACATTAACTATTTTCAAGGCACATTTGATTATATATTTCATAATACAGTAGTTGGCAAAGTCTGTTTAACATATTATTTCTTCAGGATCCCTTCCCTTTCTGAATTCCAAATGGAGGAACAGAAAGTGAACGTAAAGAATGGTGATCCATATTCTATTTTTGGCAAGGTCATAGAAGAACTGTTGTAAATGTAAGGAAAAAGAACTGTAAACTCGGAACTTCTTCGGTATATGAGACACCATTCAGGAATATTGCTGTTTTCTTCTTTATGGTACTAATTTTTTTCCTCCTTGTGGAGTACATCGTAGCTTAGAAATATCATCCCCAGAAGCATGAGTTGCACCATTCAATTCTTTTCTGAAGGACCATACCCTCCTTTCGTTAAAATTCCACACATTCAAAATTCTGAATTCCTGAGACATTTGTCAGTGTTGGCAGAAAGCAGTTTGAAGTTTTCAGAGACATGAGTTTGCAAAGTCACTATCCTTAAAAGCGTTATGATTTTAAGAGATTTATTTAGTCTTTCTACTCTCAGATTGCTGATTTTAAAAATGGGCATAACATCAACTTTTCTGCTGGTTTCTTAAAAGGATTAAATCCCAACCACTGCCTTTAAAAACTGTGCAATTTTAAGAAAATGCTACTAAAATTTCTACCTATATAAAATATGGATAATAGCAACTACCTAACAGACTTTTGTCCAGGATTAAATAGTTTAACGTAGGTAAAAGACTTAGAATAGTGCTTGGCACTATGCAACACACTCTATAATTTTGCTATTAAGAATAGTATACCATTGACATTTAATATATCCTTAATAAATTGGAAGTATGATTATGAATTCAATTATGTCTGTATTATCTTTTTAACTTGTTTATTTGTTTACCTATCTAGAAAACATTTTTTCCACCATAAATACCTAGAGTTTAGAAGCTGTCATACAGTTTCCCATATTAAGATAAATGAGAGCCATCATTGAAGTGTTTGTAAAAAAAAGCAACAAAATTGACTCAATATAATTTTCCATTGATAAAAGATTGGCCAAATAAATCATGGTCCATTTATCAAAAAAATCAAAAAAGTTATTAAATGGAAAAGTGCTTTAAAATATACAGTAGCTTTTAATCATAAGTTAGATACAGCAAGGCTAAGTGATTGCTATTGAAAAGAAAGCTTGCTGTAGTCACAGATTTTTTTTTTTTTTTTTGAGTCGGAGTCTCTCTGTGTCACCCAGGCTGGAGTGCACTAGCACAGTCTCGGCTCACTGCGACCTCCGCCTCCTGGGTTCAAGTAATTCTCCTGCCTCCACCTCCTGAGTAGCTGGGCTTACAGGCACCCACCACCACGCCTGGCGAGTAGAGACGGGGTTTCATCATATTGGCCAGGCTGGTCTCGATTCCCGACCTCTTGATCCACCTGCCACGGCCTCCCAAAGTGCTGGGATTATAGGCATGAGCCACCATGCCCAGCTATACTGACAGGATTTTAAGAGGAAGGGCAGGCCATACCACTGTGGGTCACAGGGAAAAGCATCAGAGTCAGTGAGAGGCAGGGGAAATTAGGGGAAAACATGGTCAGGAGTTTTCATTAACCAAAACATCAAAGCTGTTCTTGAATGGCTATCACAGTAGAGTGCAGCGGCCTTGGATGCCCACACTCGGTTCCCTGCAGGCGATCTTTGCCACTGACCAGTTCTGCCAGTGGTTTGAGAAAATTCAATTCTGTATTAGCTTATTTAGCTGTAAACAAAAAAGGAACATATCTCACAGAATTTTGATTGAGATTAAATGATATGAATTATGTAAGCTTCAAAAATATTTTATATATGTATGTGTATAGATATATGCATATATATGTGCGTGTGAACGTGTCTGTTATACATATACAGCTAGTGCTCGACTTACGGCCACGATTGGTTCCGACAGACCAGCCGTAACACGATTTGGTGGTAAGTTGAGTAGGCTATATGTACAGTACTGTGAAATGATGTTATAAAAATCTTTAAGTCATATTTTATCATAATTTTCTTTCATTATTGTTATATATCATAATTTTCTTTGTTCATTTTATGCCATTTGTATCATCTCTACACCATTTTGTTTCTTATTTTTACATTCGTCAGGTTTAAGTAAAACACTGCATTACCAGTACAACTCGTTTAATATTTGCAAAACATACACCATTACAAAATACAGGTGCATACAAAAATACAAAATACAGGTGTAAAAAATACCATAGGAAACATTTTCCCAATTGCAAAACATATCAAAACATATAAACATGTACGAAACATTTTATTGGCCACTGGTGCTTGGCTGCGGATCGTTGATGTCGTCATCTGAGGCAGCAGTTGGGGTTACCGGAGTTGGTTTTTTCATAAACATGGTGAGCTTTGTCTGAATTGTATGTTTCTTTTTTTCTTCATAAATTTCACGATACGGACGAAACACATCGTGTGCCATCCGTTCAATCCTTGCAAATCGTTCGATGTTTGGGTCCATTGCTTCGAAATGTATAAGGAGTTTGTTGGGAGGGGTTTGATGAAAAATATCCAAGACACAAAACACAAATTGCTGTACCGAGTCTGGGATAACAGTTGAAATGGTGCACGCGGAGTTGGTAGTGCTGCCGGAAGCTGGTCCGCACGGTCGTATGCCCAGCTGGGCAACGTTTGCGCTGCCAGACGCGGAGCAGTCGTGGCTAGCGATTGTGGTCGTAAAGTCGAATGGTCGTAAGTTGCATAGGTCGTACATCGATCAATACCTGTACTACTTTTGTCTCAGCATGGTGGCTCATGCCTGTAATTCCAGCACTTTGAGAGGTCATGGCGGGTGGATCTGTGTTAGCCAGATTGAGACCATTCTGGCTAACATGGTGAAACCATATCTCCACTAAAAATACAAAAAATTACCTGAGTGTGGTGGCACACGTCTCTAATCCCAGCTACTTGGGAAACTGAGGCAGGGAATCACTTGAACCCGGGAGGTGTAGTTTGCAGTGAGCCAAGTTCGTGCCACTGCACTCCAGCCTGGGTGACAGAGCGAGGCTCCATCTCAAAAAAGAAAAATAAAATAAAGAAAAAGAAAATTAAAAAGTATACTAGTTTTGTGCAGTTAAAAATATAAAACTATATATATATTAAAGTATATGTATACTTTTTTCACACTTACCTGTCTGCGCCACTCATCTTTAAGTACCATATAACTGGATCTGTTTTTGTTCACCATTGTATTTCCATCTCCCAGTGCAGTGCTTGCTTAATAAAAGGTTCTTAACGACAACAACAGCAGCAACACAAAAACAAGTGTCTTTATTGTTTTAAGATTGGCTAGTTCAGATAATTTCCACATAGTCTGTGGCATCATGGCTGCCCCTGGTTATCTTGATACCCAGTCTTAGGATGATTAGTGTAGGGAATAGTGGTCCTAAATGTGAAAGCTTGATAAAGGGGGTATTTACAGACATGAGCTCTGAACTGGTTGCTTTGTATGTGAAAGCCATTCTTGCAGGCTTTGTATGCTTAGTTCCTGGAATTAGCTTGCACTGGGAGGGGCAGTTCTTCAGGGTCGGCAAGACCCCTGGATGTCAAAGCATTAAATATAGAAACTAGAAAATGTGTATACGATTTTAAAGAGGCAAATCTGCATGGCATGAGAAGAAGTCCATGGAACATTATAATGCACTATTTTATAAGAATAAGGTTAAAATACCATTGATCTGTGACTGATCTACATTTTTCTACTGGGATGCTTAGAAGCACAGTACTGACCCTGCTAGATAGAGATGAAGTGTTTAGCTTGTGATTTATGATGAGATGTTCAGAGTCCAAAATACACCTTTTTTACCAGCTTGCTTATATTGTTTATTAAATGTGAATAGATGATGGTATGCATCTGGTGTCAGCTGAGTGACCAGTGAGATGTAAATGAGTCAGGCAGACTTCCACCTCAGCTCACCTGGGACTAAAGCATCTCACATCTATCTTGGTAATTCTTAGTCAGGAGATGGAGTACCTGCTGTGTGGCTGGGAAAGGGCTCTGAGAGCTATGCATGCACTTCTCTGATATTTTCTTGTGCTGCATTATCTGTCTTCATTAAAGGCTCCTATGAGTGACCCTGTGGAGTCTCCTGAGTCTTCTCAATTGTCTGACCTCTTGTAACTGCTGTAACAACATGTAATATCAGCTTTTTTACTTGTGAAAAGTAAATGCTTGTGTGTCTATATGAATTAAATATAAATAAAATTGATACTATTTTTATTAGTTTATTAGTATAAAAATTAAAGTAAGAGTTAATATACTACCAATAATATTTTGGTTTGTCTCAGATCCTAGTGGAAGATAAAATAAAATCAAAAGCCACATAGTATAATTATTATCATTTTAATTGGTGATTTAACATAATAAACATCTAAGCATATAGAGCTTGTGTTAAATAGAGTTCAATTATGTATTTAAGTAATTATTGAATTGAATAATTATCTAAGTATAAACTCGGATGAGTTAAAACGTTTAAATGCTTTGGGCATATCTACCTACTCTATGGTAGTTTTTTTACATCTAGTTAGATTCTTTAATGATAACCTAGAATACATTTACTAACACCTCATGGGTTGACAGTAAAATCCATTTTAAAGAGCATGGTTTCATAAAAAGCTATTCCTATCTGGACTTGATTTTCCTATTTGTTCTAATTGAGATACTTTAGAGAAAAGCTGCCTGTCTCATAAGCCATGGACTCAGAGTACAGAGAGCTAATTTTAGTTTACCTTGCCTATGTGGCTCAACGGAGTCACTACACAAACAATAGTGGTACTAGCATGCATGTGTATTACATTTTCAAGCAATATGAAGCAATTTTCCCCTCTTATTACATTACAGTGACCTGTGTAATAGGTTACAAAACTATCAATTATCTTCTCCAAATTATGCATGATGCTACTCCAAAGCTTCATAGTTTGTAATATGGTCTACATTTAATCTTTGAGAGCGCATTCAACAACTGACTATTCCTCTTAATACAATGAAAATATAATGCTAGATAGAACTGTATATTATTCATATTTCTGTGGCTCTTATAATCATTTGTATAAATACATATTCAATAAATGATAAATACATTCAATTGATCCTAATTACCATTTATATCACTAAATAATCTGCCCTTACCTTAGGGTGCATGTAAGAAGGTAGAATTAATAGGAAAGGTAAAATGCACAGATACAAGGTATTCTAGCTAGCGGATGAGACTCCACAATAAACTAAAAATCCTAATAATTATAGCAGAGAGAATAGAGGAGTATCTGAGTCTGCAAAGCTATGATGCTATTTTATGGTCAAAGAAAAAATGTAGTTTATATACATTCAGTTTTCATATTTTCTACTACAGAGCAAATGACTAAAAGATCATATGTGTCGGGTGACTCAGTGGTCACATATCCAGTTATCAGTGGAAGAGTATTAAAACTTGACACTGTGGACCAGGTGTTTTTTGTTCTCTATTTCCTAAGTGTCTTCCAGGTTCCTATCATACCATGCACCAAGAATGAAGAAGCATCTTGGAAGCGGGTATGCATAGGCCTGTAGGACATAGAGTATACATACAGTCGTTCTCATGTCACTTGGTTCCCTTCACTCTATCACCTACTCTTGTGTGAAGAAATTATATGTGTGGCAAGGATGATGTTCATGCTTTTCTTTGACTGCCTGGAGAAGACAATACATTTTCCATGTAACTGTGAGAAAGGTAGAAAGGCTCAGGAAACATAATGTAGCTAGCATAAACAGTAGAAATACAGATCTTGGTTTGGGATGTGGGAATTAAGCAGAGAGTGCACATATCCTGATTGTCACTAGAATCAGTGCTACATGAGCTGAGCAGATTAAATCCATGCAGAAAGGAAGAAAAAAAAAGAAAAGGGAGAAAAATTAATTTTAGGATACATCATCTAAGGCTATTAGATTCACTCTACAACTGAGCTACTTGTCAAAGAGGTCTATCATTGCTGCAAGGTCTCTCTATGGGGATGTTTTTCCAGCAAGGGGAAAGGCAGTGTGTTGTCTCCATTAAAGTTGTGTACAAGATCACTGAGACGGTCATGGTTCTGAGAGCTGATATATAAGTGGGTGGACAAAAACAACATTCCTTCATGCAGGACCCCCAAAAAAACTGGTTTCCCTCTAAGATCCTTTTGTTTGGAAAGGATTTCAATGACTTCATTCTATTTAATTAGCTGTTGCAGCCTTTACCTCTGCTGCCAGACTTTGGATCCTCTACGCTGCTTTCCAGAATAATGTTGCCAAGGATGCTCCTTTTCCTATTTTTATGCCTTGGCTCCTTGAAAATGCTCCTGACAATAGCCCAAGGGCAAAATATGCCCTGCCACAATGGTGCCAAGTTTTTTAAATGCATTTCCCTGAGTGACTTTACCTTGATACGGTGCAAGCAATGGAGTTGTCACATATAGTACCAAATGGATACAGTTCCAATATAAAGGGATGAGTTTTTTAACTGAATTATGAATCTCATACTCTCAAATTTTTTGCCCAAGTGGATCATTTGACTTTATTTTCTACTGTTGTATTCTCCATATATAGATACACATTTAGAATTTCCTAGAGGCTGCCTCCAAAAATGTAATGATGTTTACACTACTATTTGAGAAGCTATTGAATGCTATCTACTATACCTATTTTTTATAGTGCACAAAATATATTTGATCAAAGTTTGACCTATTTCATTTCTCTGCTTCAAGAAAATATTGTTCATATGATTTGATGTCTATTTTTCTAAACGTTCTGCTTACATGTAATCACCCAGGGCCTTCAATTTGCAAACTACCCGATCTTTACTTTGACATGTATATGTGACTTTTGTTCAATCTCATTATTCCATTTCTACACTTTTATTACATTTTTTTTTTTTTGAGATGAAGTCTCGCTCTGTTGCCCAGGCTGGAGTGCAGTGGTACGAACTCCATTCACTGCAACCTCCGACTCCCAGATTCAAGCAATTCTCCTGCCTCAGCCTACCAAGTACCTGGGATTACAGGTGCCCAACACCATGTCCAACTAATTCTTGTACTTTTAGTAGAGATGGATTTCACCATGTTGGCCAGGCTGGTCTCGAACTCCTGACCTCAGGTGATCTGCATGCCTCCGCCTCCCAAAGTGCTGGGATTGCAGGCATGAGCCATGGCTCCAGGCCAGCATCTTTGTTATGAAAATCAAAAAGTAAACTGCTAGGATATTACATAATTATGGGGTATGTTCTAAGTACTTTCTTGCTAATAATAACAAACTCTTGCTAAAGACCACCAGAAATATTTCTGTAATTAAACAAAATGAGTTTATTTCTCATTGCAACAGTGGAGCCTGCACATAATGTGAAATGACAGTGTATGTCACTAAAAGCATGTTATGAAAGCTTAATATTGGATTTGAACTCTAGTTAGGTGATTTGGGGAAGAATGTCAGAAAGAATGGCTTTATGGCTTGTTGCATGGTGCTAGGAAGCTGGAATAATTTTATGACTGGTTATCTTTACCTTACGTAAAATAAAAGATGAAAAAAGCAGAGCTAAACCTGTCGTTGAAAGCAGCAGTCATTTATATAGGCTAGAAAAAATAGAGATGTTGGAAATTTTTTGTTGTTTGATGTTTCATATTTTGTTTCTATTCAGACAGGACTATGAAGTAGCCTTGTTTCTCTTTGGATCAATTAGCAACAAGATGATCTTGTTTGATGTTAATGTTTTGTAAATTATTTGTGTTTTAACAAGAGAACGTTACGGCCTCAATGACATTGTTGGGATGGCTCCCAGATGTTGGCAATCACTTTGTTCTTTCTTAGTAAGAATAAGTTCCTTGCAGTTTTAAAAACAGCTTTATTGAAATATAACATATATAAAATAAACTGCTATACTTAAAGTGTAGAATAGGATACTTTTACATAAGAATATGCCTATAACCATCACCACAATCAAAATAGTGACCTTACCAGCCATCCCTAAACCTTTCTTCCTGCCCGTTTGTAATCTTTCCTTCATGATCCTTCCTAATCCCCACCCCATTCCAAGGCAACTATTGATCTGTTTTCTGTCATTTCACCAAAACTGAATATAAATTGAATTTCCTAGAACTGAATATAAATTGAATCACACAATGCGTACTCCCTTTCTGGATGTGTGATGGTTTGTTTTCTTGCACTAACTATGCTTATTTTGAGATTTATCTATACTTTTGTATGTGTCAATACTTCATTTATTTTATTCCAGAGAACTAATCCATCTAAAGTATACACCATAGCTTTTATTCACCTATTGGTAGGATTTGTGGTTGCCTCTAATTTTGGGTTGTTTTTAAGTAAACCTGCAATAAATATTCATGTACGTGTCATGTGTATACATATGCTTTCATTTTCGTTTTCTTCAGAAAGTACTTAAAAGTGGGATGGCTGGGTTATATGGCATTAGTATTCTTAACTTTTGGAAAAGGTTAAACTCTTCTAAATTTGTAGTAGCACTTTCCATTTTCACCAGTAGCAATTTGTTTCTTTCTTCCTTTCCTATGTATAACTCCTATTTTTTTTCCTGTCTTTTAACACTAGCTATGACTTTTGATATGATAAATAGAAATGAGCAAAAGGGTACTCTACTCTTGCCACGTACCTGGTCTTGATATGGAGGTTGGGGAAAACCCACAGTTGATTAATATTAGGTATGGTACTAGCAGCAGGATTTTATTTTTTTATTATTATTATTTTATTTATTTATTTATTTTGAGACGGAGTTTCGCTCTTGATGGATTTTAAAAAATGTTCTTATTCAAGTTGGGGAATTACCACTTATAGTTTGCTAGAAGTTTTCAATCATAAATAGATGTCAGAGTTTGTCAAATAATTTTAGTTCATCAGTTAATATAATTATATATCTTATTTTTTTCATATATTTCTAAATTTGTTTTGCTAAAATTAAACTGTGAAACCGCCTTCACCTAGTGCTTTAATTATGTAAAGTCATTTGTTATTGACTTCATTTATTTCATAGAAACAGGCTTATTTCCATGATCTTTGTCTCTTCATGAGAGTTTTGGTATTTGCATATTTCAAGAAATCGGTCCATTTTATCAAAGTTACCAAATCAATGTGTATAGAGTTACTCATATATTTTTTTATTATTTTAATCAATGTTTATGTGGTTCAAAGTGACCACTTCTCTTTTATGGGTTCTATTTGCAACTTACATCTTCTATTTTTTCTTAGTCTGGTTAAAGTTTTTATCAATTGTACTAATCTTTTAAAAAATCAAGGTTATTTTTTAAAAACTATTACCTATTAATTTTCTCTTTCCAATGTCACTGATTTTTGCTCAAACTTTTATTACTTCATTTCTCTTGCTTACTTTAAGCTTCAATTGTTCTTTTATTTTCTAGTTTATCAAGGTAGAAACTTTAGTTATTGTTTTTTTTAACCTTCCTTTTTTTTTTTTTTTTTTTTTTGAGACAGAGTCTCACTCTTTCACCAAGGTTGGAGTGCAATGGCATGATCTCAGCTCACTGCAGCCTCTGCCTCCCAGGTTCAGGCAATTCTCCTGCCTCAGCCTCCCGAGTAGCTGGCATTACAGGTGTGTGCCACCACGCCCAAATAATTTTTGTATTTTTAGTAGAGATAGGGTTTCACCATGTTGATCAGGCTGGTCTCTAACTTCTGACCTTGTGATCTGCCCGCCTCGGCCTCCCAAAGTTCTGGGATTGCAAGCACGAGCCTTCTTTTCTTATATATAAACTTAATGTTACAGATTTTCTTCTAAGTATTGCCTTTGCTACATACGTACATGTTTATATATTGTGTGTGCATTTTCATTATGTTCAAAATATATTATTTTAATTTCTCTTTAAACTTCTCTATCTCATGTGTTATTTAGAACTATGTGCTTTAATTTTCAAATATTTAGCAGTTTTCCAGCTACATTATTGTTATTGATACTAATTTAAATTTATTGTCATTTGAAGATATTTGGGGATTTCTATATTTAAATTTGTTAAGCTCTGTTTATAGTCTATCTTGGTAAATATTTTATGTGAACTTTCAAAGAATCTAAATTCTATTGTTGTTGGAAAGGGTATTCTATAAATGTCAATTAGATCAAATCAGTCAACAGCAATGCTCTGGTCAACTATACTCTTACTGATTTTCTGCCTCCTTGTTTCAGCAATTATTGAAAAGGGGATGTTGAGGTCTTCAACCCAAGTAGCAGATCTGACATTTCTTGCAGTTTTTATGAGATATTTCCTGATACGATTTGACACTCTGTTGTTTGGTGCATACTAACTAAGAATCGTTATGCTTTCTTAGGGAATTAACCCGTTCATCATTGTGCAATAACCTTCTTTATCTCATAATTTTGGTTATTCTGAGCTTGGCTTTATTTGAAATTAATAGCGAAACTCCAGCTCTATTTTTACTAGTGTTCATATGCTGTACCTTTCTCCATCTCTTTAATTTAATTCTTTACTTTTAACCAATCGGATTCCTTATCTTTAAAGCTGGTTTCTTGTAGATGTAATATACCATAGTTATTTTAAAAATCCACTCTGATTAAGTATCTATGCCTTCTAATACCCCAAATAGAAGGGCATATATGCCTGTGTTAACGGACATAGACGCTGATTAAATGTCTATGTTTTCATTTTGTCTTTTTTCGAGACAGTCATGCTTTGTCGTCCAGGCTGGAGTGTGGTGGCATGGTCTCAGCTCACTGCAACCTCCTTCTCCTGGGTTCAAGTGATTCTCCTGCTTCAACCTCCTGAGTAGCTGGTACTATAGGCGTGAGCCACCACACTTGGCTAATTTTTTGTATTTTTAGTAGAGTTGGGATTTTGCCATGTTGGCTACGCTGGTCTTGAACTCCAAGCCTCAAGTGATCCACCCACCTGGGCTTCTCAGTACTGGGATTACAAGCATGAGCCACCACGCCTGGCCAATAGTTGTCTTTTTCTTCTAATTGGTGGATGTGGTTGCATTCATATCCACTAAATACTATTTTCTATTCCTTGCAGTTATTCTTTGCTTTATATTTTTCATCTCTTTCTGTTTTCTGTGGTTTTAGTTGAACATTTTATATGATTCTATTTTATCTCTTATCTTAACATATCAATTATAGTTATTTTCATTACACTATTATTTTAATTTATTATTTAATGTTTTAAAATTCTAATTTACATATATTATAATTCATATTAAAATTATATTATTAAATGATTGCCCTAGAGTTTCCATAGATGTTTTAACTAACTTAGATCCATTTTCATATAATGCTATATAATGCTTTATGTTCAGTTCACCTATCTTAAAACACAGAATCCCCAATTATAATCGCTAATCTTTTATGGTATATTAGTCATTCATTTTATTTAGCTATATATGCTTTAATTACCCAATACATTTTTGCTATTATGACATTAGCAAACACTTATATTTACTCATCTGAGTACAAACAAAAATAAATTTTAGACCTATTGAGAATAGGAGAGATAAAATAGGTAAGTTTCATTTGCTTCCTCATCAATGCTTTTTATATATGTAGATCTAAGTTACTGGTATTTAGTTTCTACTGCCTGCCTGAGTAGTTTTTTTTTTACATTATTTGTAAGGAAGGTCTGGTGGTTGTAAATTGTCTTAATTTTTGGCAGGGAATGTCTTCATTTTACCTACACTTTTGTAGAATAAAATCAGTAGCTATAGTACTCTATGTTTTTATTTAACGCATTAAATATTTCACTTGACAAGATGGTTTTTTGGATTCTTATCCTACTTTGAGCTCCCTAAACATTTTTGAACTTTGGTTGGTATCTGTTATTACTGTGCAAACTAATAACCATTATTACCTCAAATAATTTTTACAATAGTTTCTCTCTTTTCCTTCTGGTATTCCATTTAGGATTATGTTTCACATGTAGTTATTGCCCCACAATTCTGTATGTTCTCATTTTTAATTTTTAAAAATTTTAGTTTATGAAATTTCTATGGACCTATCTTCTAGTGTCTGATTCTTTCATTGGCTGTGTTGAGTATATTGATAAGCCCATCTAAGACATTCTTCACTTACATCACTGTGTTTTATGTTTAGATTATATGGAGATTTTTTCTTATACTTATCATGAATCTCCTCACCCATCTGTCCTTGCACGTTGTCCATGTTTTTCCATTCAAACCACTAAAATAATAATCATAATTATTTTAAATTCCGTGATTGATAATGCAAGCATCTGCTTCATATCTCAGTATGGTTGTGATGTTTGCATTGTCCATTTCAACTGTGCTTTTTCCTTGTCCTTAGGAATGCTTTGCAATTACTTTTTGAAAATTGGGTGTGATGCATCTGGTAATAGAAATGCATATATAGGCTTTCATTGTAAGGATTTTTAATAACCTGGCTAGGTGTTGGGCAATGATTAATGTATGCTTTAACTACAGTCATCAAAGTCTTAACATTTGCCTATTATCCTTGGATTTGACTTTTTGTTCTATTTTTTGTTGTTGTTGTTGTTGTTTTTGTTTGGTTTGTTTTTTTTCTCCTCCCTTGAATTTGGGGTTGTTCTATGTATGACTCAGAGAGTCTGTCTTGAAACTCTTTCATTTGTAATCCATGAATCTATAATCCTCCTAAAATTAGGTTTCCAAATTGTATTTAGGTAAAGTTATTTTTCCTGTATAGCCACGCACTATTATAAAGCTGTGAGTATATTTCACAATAATTATTCTTCCCACCCACTGTCAGATTTTATAGGGGGTCTTTCTTGGACACTCACCTTGTGGTCCTACTAGAGTTTCTGGAGGCATAGCCAATTAGCTAGAGAACTCAGAGAATTGTTGCCCTAGGAGTCTCTTACTTTTATACCAGTCTACACTAACGACTTATCAAAATTATCACTTGAATGCTTCTACCATTTTATGAGTCCAGTGACTTCTGCTTTAAGTAAGCATGTCTTAGATATTATAGGTACATCTGTTTCCAGATACCTGATATTGATTTCTATTAACTGAGTTGAGCACATTATAGAATTTATATTGAAAGAAAAATGAATATATCTGTTTTTACACATACTAATATAAACAGATAGTCACAAATATGTGTTATGTATATATTTGAATACTTTAATACCTATTTAACATATGCCTAAAATATTACATTTTCAAGAAAAACCCAACTCAATTTTGTGATTCTAGTCAGGCTATCTGTCCGACGGGCAGCTCTGTCAGAACCGCTAGCAAACCCCATTTTCCTGGACACAGTGCACGATCTATCAGTGAGCACAAAATGGTAGTTGGATCTACCAGAAGATGTATAGATACGAGGACTGGTTTTCCTCATTCCCTAGAATTATGTAGGCCTCTGAACTAGGGGCTGTCTTGAAGAATACTGAGAAAGAATCCAATTACCAATAAGAACCAGGAGAAGGAGAAGGTGTAAATGATTGAGAAAGAACCCTGATAATATTATTTGAAGCACTGGATCTATCTGTGCTAAAAGCAATCTAATTCCTTGGACTTTTCAGATACACAGGTAATAAAATGCCTTATTTTTTCTTTAACCTAGTTTGCATTGGGTTTCAGTCATTGCAATGGCAACAACAATAAAAATCTTCTAACACAATTATTCAATTTTCTATTGAATAGAAAGATGCAAACTTCCTACCAGGACAACTTTTTTTCCCTAATTAATTTCAAAGAGTTTCAGAGAACTTCAGCTATTTTTTGCAAATACAGAAACATTTAAATGATTTTATCTGGTAGATTTCATGTGGGTATTCTCTAGAAAGTAACTATGTGAAAATAAATAAAACCTCAAAAAAGCATTTTTTAAGAAGCTATTTCTTATACATTGTAGAATATGTAATGTTTTATGTACTTTAAAACAATTCAGAACTAATGCAATTTAATGATATGTAATTGAATAAAGGCACATGTCAAAGCATTTTAGTGGGGATTTATAGCATAATAAATATTTATTTCTGATGACAACTTCAATTTCCTTATCCACATTTCTCCATAAGTACTTTCATTATCAATTCCTTGTCATCCAGTTTGATGACCTAGTTTTAATATTTTCAACATTCAGAAAATAGTATCAATAAACATTTAAAAAATAGTATCAATAAAACATTTAGGAAATAGTATCAATAAAACATTGAGAAAACATTTAGAAAAATAGTATTAATAAAACATTGGCTTTTCAATACAATAGAAGCAAACATTTATGTTTGATCATCACTTATTACAAAAGTTCTCTCTGGCTTTTTAAGTAGGTGGAGAAGGAAATGAGGACAGAGAATATATATACATAAGGTGGGGGAAGACTTCATCACACCCAGCTGTCTTCTCAGCCTTCCTAGGTGATCCAGGTGAGCTCATTTCTTACACTCCATTTCTCCAGCTTGTAATTAAATGGAGTATGACTCCCAGTGGCTTTTGAATTTAATTACAAATGCCATAGCACTGATAATTATTACCTGGAGAAATAAAGACTAAATTATACCACAGGCTTTGGCTTTGCAATATCTCCATCTTTCTTCATCACTGCACATAAAATGCTCATGCAGCGTTTTAACAACATGTTTCTATCACTCAATTTCAAGTGTCCCTGTTCAAAGGTATTTAACAAAATATGCTCATATTTAAAGCAGAAACTTTAAATCATAAAATGTGTCTCAATAAGGTATAAATATCAAGTATATAGTGACATGGCCGCTTATCTGTTTTCTAATATGTTGATGCAGATGAGGGACATGTTAGGCCATTACTACTTGTTTAAATTGAGAAATTTATTCACTGTTTTCTACTAAGTTTCTACAAAATCAAATGCATTACATCAATTGATAAGTATAAATCAAAATAAAATTGTGGGGCTTTCTGGCCTGTTCTAAGTATTCAGTACCCATACTTTTCTACAGAACTGTTCAACCCGAATTCCTTTGGCCATTGGACAGGATCACTTTCTCTTCCCTGTTACAGTGTTTTGAAAATGATGAGGCAACCTAAGTTTAATAAGCTTCTAGTTCTCATGATATTTTATTATTCCAAATGAGATTATCTTTTGAAAAAAGGAAAAATAATTAATTAACACCAGGTACCTAGCAGCACCTTTAATTTTTTAGTTCCTTTTTTTTTTTTTTTTTTTTTTTTTTTGAGATGGACCTTCACTGTTGTCCCCCAGGCTGGAGTGCAATGTTGTGATCTGGGCTCACTGCAATCTCTGCCTCCTGGGTTCAAGTGATTCTCCAGACTCAGCCTCCAGAGTAGCTGGGGTTATAGGCATTCGCCACCACCCTCAGCTAATTTTTATAATTTCAGTAGAGACGGGGTTTCATCATGTTGGCCAGGTTGGTCTCAAACTTCTGACCTCAGGTGATCCATCCATTTGGCCTCCTAAAGTGTTGGGATCACAGATGTGAGCCACCATGCCTGGCCCGCATCATTCTAACATCATAAACTACTTTAATTTTTTAGTGTTTTTTCCTACAAACTCTCTATAGAAAGTTGTTCAATTAATTTGAATATATTTGGAATTATATTATGGGACCGACATCATGCTAGAAGTTAGATATAACACCGTTGAAGAAAAAATATACACCTTCATGAAGTGTACCTTCTTTTTGAAAGAAAGGAAACTATAGTTTGCTAAGTAGTGCTTTATGTTACAAGTTTACTAATTATCTCTTTCAGTATTTTTCTACAAGTGAAAATTGGCAGCTCTGACATGCAGGTATGCCTAAATTCACTGACCTTGGACTTCAGATGTATTTCAAGTACAAATTCCATATTTACTGTTTTCTTATGAAAACACTAAGCAAATCTGATATAGCAGAAACATTATTTGATAGTTTCTATATTTTTAAATGTCATTAATGTCTGTAATTTTAGATTAAATTTACCACTGTGAAAATATTATAGAATACAAATTTTGTTAGGTTTTTGCAACATACATTGATTAGATTCATTTCTCAAATTCTTTTTGATTTCCTTTTTAGGTTGTCAGTAAGTTTAAATGATTACTGATTTTGTATTCATCGCTGCTTTCAAATTCTTATTAAGACACTACAGTTTCTACTAATCTCATTAAATGTTAGCATGATACATATTATTTATATGTTTATTATGGAACTTGAGGATATTATTATGGTTGGGTTTTTCCTTATTCATCCTTAAATTACCAATATAATGTTTATGAAATTATTTTATTTCAAACAAGTTATGGCCCATATTTCTGATTTTAGTGTATACATTATATATATATATATATATATATATAATATTTTTATATATAAAATATAAAATATTTGTACATATATACAAATATTGTGTGTGTGTGTCTGTGTGCATGTGTGTATAGTTGCTTTAATTTCCTTTATATTGAGGGACAGTATGGCCTGCTAAGAACACAGATTCTGATGCCAGATTGCTTGGGTCAAGATCCTGGTTTTGCTACTTAAAATAGATGGCTGATCTTGGATAAATTCACTGACTTCATTGCCCTTCATTTTCTGTACAGTCATGCTAGTCCATTGCATTGTAACAAAAATGGAAGAATTCACTGCATATAAAGCAATGAAACATAATGAGGGTAGAAGGTTTAATTCATCACATAATAGAGCAGTGAAATTTGCCTCCTTGTGAAATATTGGTCTCTCAGACCGTGAAAACATCATTCCTAAAGTAATTTTATAATCATCTAAAAGAAGCATTGTTAACAAGACCCAGATTCTGGATGGGAGGTTGAGTCTGCTTTTCTTGAAAATAATAAACTATTTTTAGTTTTTTTTTTTTTTTTTTGAGAAACTTCTATGCAGCTTTCCACAGTTGCCATAGTAATTTACATTTCTAGAGTGTGCAAGCATTTCCCTTTCTTTGTATCCTGGTTAGTCTGTTGTTTTATATTTATCTGTATAGTAGCCATTCTATCTGGGGTGAGGTGTCTCACTGTAGTTTAGATATGCATTTCCTTGAAGATTAGTGATTTTGAACACTGTATCGGTTAGCAATTTGCATGTTTTCCTTTGAAAAATGTATATCCAGATATTTAGCCAATTTTTGAATCAAATTATTACCATTATTGTTATTTTGCTATTGAATTGTTTGAATTTGTATATTTTCTTATTATTCATCCTTTGTTGGATGGGAATGGATATTTGCAAATATTTTCTCTCGCTCTGAGGTTGTTTCCCAACTTTACGGATTGTTTGCTTGGCTGTGCATAAACTTTTAACCTTAGCATAATCCCATTTGTCAATTTATGCTTTTATGTCTATGTTTTTTGAAGTCTTACTCAGAATAAATCTTTTTTCAGATCGATGTCCTGAAACATTTCCCTAGTGTTATTTCCTAAACCCATAGTGTTAAGTCTTATACTTAAGACTTTAATCCACTTTTATTTGATTTTGGTATACAAAGACACATAAGGGTTTAGATTTATTCTTTTACATATGAATGCCCAGTGTTCCCAGCACCATTTATTGAAAAGATTGTCCTTTCACAAATATATGTTCTTGGCACCTTTGTCAAAAAGTTGGCTGTACAACTATGGAAAACAGTATGAAGTGTTCTCAAAAACTAAAAATAGAACTAAGATAGGATCCAGAAATCCTACTGCTGGGATATATTCAAAAGAAATAAGATAACTAGGTCCATTGTAGCTCTATTAACATTAGGTGAGATGCAGAATAAACTTGTGCCATATATATATATATATATATATATACAATGAAATATTATTCATCCATATAAAAATAATAAAATCTTTTTATTTGCAACACTCTGGAGAATGGTGGTTATCATAGGTTGGGAAGGGAAATGGAGATGGGGGAATGAAGAGATAATGGTTAATGGATAGAAAAAAACTCTTAGATAGAAGAAATAACTTCCAGTATTTAGTAGCAGCATAATAGGAAAACTATAATTAAGAAGAATTTATAGTATGTTTCAAAATAGCTAGAAGAGAAGGTTAACGGATATCCCAGTTGCCATTATTTGGTCCTACTCATTGTATGCATGAGCAAAATATCACATACATCCCACAAATACATATTAATGCAACTGTTATCTATTCATAATTTTTAAAAGCTAGAAATCAAAATTTGAGAAATAAATCTCAAAGCACTAAATAAAATACCTTTTAAAATCACTTTCTCTTAAGTTTTTGAGAATTTATTAGTTTGGTTTTGCTACTTTATTCTGAAGAACTCATCTTTCTAATATATGAAAGTAAATATTAAGCCAAGAGAGAAGGTAGGAGAGATCTATGCTCTGAAAGTCTAAGAACAATGCAGGCAGAAGCAGCTCATAAAAACTAATCTACATGTTTTGCTGGTCAGAGGCAGTTTGGAACACAGGCATCTTTGTCTCAAAAGAAAAAGAAAAACTCTCTGTAAGAGACTTTCTTTTTCTAGTGATTCTGAATGTACTAAATCATCTTTAGTTATTTATATTGAGTTTATAATCTTACTGACTCAGTGAAAGAGTTCAAAAAATGAAATAGACTTAGCACAACAATGCAACTTGAATCAGCAAAGAAATGAATGTGTTGTTCTGTCAAATCCCATTGCCACAATAGCTCTGCCAATTTGTTTGAAAAATGTACAACCCTGGAGTTTCGGCACCACTTAACAGCCGAGGAGAACAAAGTGTGTGTAGTGAGATACAAATCTTCTATACCATTAGTTCAATATATTTCTGCATAGCAGCTTTTCAAAAATTGGAAGCATATTTTGGCACCATGCTGTTTCAAAACAACAACAATAAAATCTGGGAAATATATGCAGAAAGCTGTCAGCCCTTAGAAATACTGTTTTTAGTTTCTTTTCCATAGAACTACTGCTTGATTGCTTTAGTTCTTCTTTATCTCTTGTTCGTCAAGAGTATATTAACATGGGATCACCAGGTAGACTTAAAGTTTATTAAATGTGTGTTACTCAAATAATTTTGAACAAGGTGAATAAATCAGTGCTAAATTAAAAATCTGTTGACTAATTATAAGAGGATAGGATCTACACCTTACACAATTTTCGGAAACAAATAAACAAACCCCTCCCCCCAAAAAAAAGAAAAAGAAAACATCAATATCATCAATATCACTATCAGATCACAAAATAAATATTGGTATTTTGCCCATTTGAACCAAGAAGTTTGCACATAAGCAGATAGTGTGTTAATTAAAAAATTTTAAATAAGTATTTAAGATAAAAGTGTCACCTGACTCTGCTAACACTGTTAGAAAATAATACTATGATGATATTTTAATAAAATATATTTTTATAATAGAGATGTGTTAATAGGATACTATTTAATTAAAGAAATTGTGCTGGTTATTTTCATGCATTCATTGTAATCCTCAGACTAATCCCACCTGATATTTTTTGTATAAGTTTAAACTTGTTGGAAGTAGAATAGGAAAAAAAAAGCACCCCAAAATTTTCAATAAATTTTTAACATTGGTAGGAGTAGTTACTGCTGGTACTTCTGAGTTATATCAAAACATATATAAACACACACATATATATATACATATGTGTATATATATATATACACACATAACTATATGTGTATATATAATATGTGTGTGTGTGTATGTGTGTGTGTGTATATATACACAAACACACATGTATATGTGTATGTATATGTATATATGTGTATATATATGTGCATGTGTATATATATATATTTGTATATTTATACACACACACATATGAGAAAAATAAAACACTGAAGAAATAAAGAAGCAAAAACACATTCAAATACCTTTAATTAGTAGTTGTAAATTGAGCATAAAACAAACATTTGCTTAGTGTCATGAGAATGGAAAAGATGAAAGCATTTTCAAGAAAAATACTCCTTTAAAGAGGATTTTTATCCAGTATAAAATTCTCAATAGTTATATGTGAGATATTTGGTTGTAAAATACTGGATATTAAATATAAGATGAAGCTTCTCATTAAATTATTAAAATTCATATTTTTAAATGTCAGAGCTATAAAACTTAAGCATGTTTGTTGGTGATTATAATGAAATTGTCTACATTTCCAACCATGTAATTTTGAGATACATCTATTTCCATGAAATTTAAAATACATTTTAGAACACCTTTGTGAATATTAGTAAATTTTTAATCTATTGGTCTAATTTGCAACTGAAGAAAATATAAGAGAACGAGGGTTAATTTCTACTGGTTCAAATGAAAATCATGGTGGAACCTCAGTTGTGTAACGCTGAAGAGAAATGATTCTTCCAAGGATGAGTAGGACCAGAATTAAAGAGAAGATAATACAAGTGTACCATTTTCCCCTGCAGAGGGTACAGGGTACATCACAAGTTTGTCCAGTCCTATGTAAATTGGAGGGATGGTATCAGAACTCCCAAAAATAAAGGTAATCATATGTGGCAGAGAGCATATTGTCATGAGAAAGGAGAATATTGGTTCATTTAGAGCACGGCTGTGAGAGAAAGAGACCTGGGATCCTCTATCAAAACAATGGCGCCGACAAAGTCTGGCAAAGCATTATATAGCCCAATAAGGTGTCTCTGCCACAGGAAAAAAAAAAAAAATCAAGTTGCAACAAGAAACTGAACTGCAAATCAGGAATCATGGTGATATTTCACTGAGGAGAAAAATGCATGAATTATCTCTTTCCAAAAGACAGTGAGTGAGCATGTGATTCCCACAGCGACTCCTAGGTATTAAATACTGTTCATAGAATACTTTATCCATCAGACATAGTGATGATCTGCTAAGAAAATACATAGATCTCTTTAAAGCCTTTTTTATGTAAAGGAAAGTCTGAAACATCACAAACAGACATTTGTGATGTCTGTTAAAAATTAACATTTTGGGGTTAAATGTTATCCCCAAAAAACTCCAGAAACTGTGATATATTCCTACAAATGGAGGGGAAATGTTTAAGGCTGAGAATGCCTTTGGAAGACATGCAGGAAGTCTATGACAGAAATGGTTGCCATGGCTGGACTTGAGTTCTTTTGGTGCCATTTGTAATGACTGACCAAAAGAACCAGTCACTAAGAAGAGGATGACATTGAGACAAAAGTTACTTATTTCTGATGAGTATAGGACACTGCTAATAAATGTATTTTTCTTACATCAGTGTATTTATTTAGCAAAGATTTATCAAGTGTCCAATAGATGTTAAACCCTAACTTTATCCCTACATACATACACTCATACTAGTTTTGGAGAAAAAAAATGAACGTAACTCAGTCAATACATCTGGATAATTAACACCATTACTCCATGAGATTAATGTGTCAAAATTATATTTTTAAAACAAGGAAGCTAAGAACAAAATTTTGGTGACTTGTATAGATATTGTGGACTCATCCACAACTTTGAACTGTATCCTTTATTATAACATGATTTGGCAACAGTAATTCCACTGTTAAATGGTGGTGTCTCTTTCCAGCAAGCTTCATGATATTAATATTCACAGCATCATTATTTGTCAGAGCGAAAAATTATAAATAATCTGAACACTTATCTGCCCATAAATGGATAAGGAAAATGTGGTAGGTTGATACAAGGAACTATTATTCACCAATGCAGTACTGACACAGGTACAACATGGACGAATGTTAATAACATTATGATGAGTGAAAAAAAAATTAAAAAATACTTTAAGTTATATGATACCATATACACAAAATGTCCAGAACAGACAAATGTATAGAGTAAATCTATTGTTGTCTAGGGCATGAGGGTTTGCAGGAAAATGAGAGGTATATGCAAAAGAAGAAGGGATTTATTTTGGGGACGATGAAAATGTTCTAAAATTTATTGAGGTACCATTTGCACAACTTGTGAATCTACGAAAAATATTGAATTCTACAATTTAAGTGTAAAGATTTTTTTAGTGTGTGAATTATATCTCCATAAAGTTACTATATTTATATTTATCCACGCACACACACACACACACACACACACACACACACACACACATTTACAGTCACTCTAGCCACACTGTTTTTTCTTTTTTGGTCCCAAATATTCAACTTACTGGTAGTATGGTCTATAAGTTATTTAATCTTCCTCTGCCTCATGCCTATCCTATGAACAAAGGGTGTACAATTAGTAACTATTTTGTAGGATTACTGTGAACATTTAAATGAATGATACATATATAGACTTCACAGGGATAACTGTTGTCTTGCTGCTATTTCTTCTACTACTACTACCAGTAGCATAATAAGAATATTATTGTTATTGTAATTATTATTGTAAGTCCAATCCTACTCATTTAACCCATGGAAAAGGTATCTCACCTCCTCTTGTTACTGTAACTACTACAAATGGTAGCTGCATTTTTACCTGTAGTCTGTCAATACTTTTTAAAGTTTGTTACAAAAGAAATCCTTGTCCCAGGACTTGGACCCACACATTTTGGGGAAAAAAACTAACATCGTGTTCCATATAAAGTAAGAAGTTATATATTTTCCAACTAATGCAGTGTGAATATTATGTGCACACCCTGCTCAATTAAAGCCAACAGTATCGAGCTAGATAATGGCTGCCGTTGCACACCAGCTCACTACATATTTCCAAGTCGGAGGGCAGACTTATAATATCAGCTTTATGGCAAGGATATGGGATAGTAACACATCCACCAGGAGATTGACTATAACTACTTAAAATTTTTCACATAAAATCCTCAGGATATAGTCTCTCTAAAGGGAAAAAGCAAAATCTTTAACTATTATAGCTTCTACTCTCTTTTTTATCGGCACGTCTCTGTAAGTCTTGGTTTAGGCTAAATGCATCATTAATCTTGAACATATCCACCTAAGAACACAATTAAAGTCAAGTGGAATAATGAGTGGCATTACAAAGAATACAAAGTAGCACACCCAAGAATGCATTCAACTGTTCCATATGCTGCATAATCACCCAAACTTGTTAACTTGCACAGTGCCAGACCTCGAAAAAAATTAACTCTTTGGTGAATAAGAATCGGAATCTTTGAATTAGTCAATTATTTTTGAAAATAAAGGCAATGACCAGAAATACTAAGTATTTTGAGGAACAAACCATACCATAGGGCTTTATATTTTTAAACCTCTTATTTTGATTTCAAAAAACTTGACGTTAGTCACAAATATGCTATTTAGCAATTGAGTAACACTGACTGAAATCTTAATCTCCACGCATCTCAATTTCCCAAACTGTTATATATAGGAAATGGATTATATCAATGGTTGTCAATCTTTAGTCTGTACAGAACCATGTGGAACAAAGCCTGAGATCTACACCTAGAGATGTGTTTTCAAGTCATTGTTCCAATGTACAACTAGAATTGGGAACTACTAGTGAGGTAAATAATATTCAAGATTTCTCCCAGTTCTGTAAGTCTAAGGGTTTTTATCTGTGTAGACAACCTGACTCAGTTCTCAATAATAGCATAGTATTACTTCAGAGAAGAGTAAGTTTAAGTGATTACTAGAAATGCCTTGGCAAAGCCTTTAAAGAATTGCACTGCTTTTATTTTACTTCCATAATGAAGGCAAACAAAATAAAGAAAAATACTATTTGGCTTATGTTACCTTAACAAAAAGAAAAGGCTGCAATAGAGTCAGTAAAGCAAATAAAGAAAAACCTCTACAATCTATCATTATATGATATCCTTCCTAATGCACAAATCAAGAAAAAGGACTATAGAGGAAAAAGCAACACTTTGAAATGGCATGCTTTTCTTTTTCTGTCTTCAAACCATTACATCTTCATCATGATTGCCATTTTAGTCTGCTTTTGCACTGCTGAAAAGTATTACCTGAGACTGAGTAACATATAATGAAAAAAAGTTATAATTGACCACATTTCCACAGGCTTAATAGGAAGCATGACTGAAAAATTTAGAATCATGGCAGAAAGAGAATGGGAAGCAAGGACCTTCTTCACATGGCAGCAGGAGAGAGAGCGCAAAGGGGGACACGCTACACTCTCTCTTGCTTTCTTTCTTCTTTTTTATAAGACAGAGTCTCACTCTGTTGCCCAGGCTGGAGTGCAGTGGTGCAATATCTGCTCAATGCTGCAACCTCCACCTCCCAGAGTCAACTGAATTCAAGTGATTCTCCTGCCTCAGCCTCCCAAGTAGCTAGGATAACCAGCATATGCCACCACACCCAGCTAATTTTTGTATTTCTAGTAAAGATGAGGTTTTGGCACGTTGGCCAGGCTGGTCTCAAACTCTTGACCTCAGGTGATCTGCCTGCCTCAGCCTCCTAAATTGTTGGGATTACACTAGTGAGCCACTGTGCCTGGCCAACACTTTCAAACTAGATCTCGTGAAAACCCTATCAAGAGAACAGCAAGAGGAAAGTTCATCACTGTAATTCAATCACCTCCCACCGGCTTCTCCCCCAACACATGGAGAATTACAACTGGACATGAGATTTGGGTGGGGACACACAGCCAAACCATATCAGCTGTCATGTATTTAAACAAATGTCTTTAAGTAGTTTTTTTCCTAATTCTATTTGCATCTTTCCACCAAAAAGTTGGCACAAGGTAATCCTAGTTTACATTTTTTTGCCATATAGCTCCAAATTATTTTTTCCTGAAAGTTACTATTCTTAAATTTCAAATCTCTTCATACTTATGGCTTGATCTATACTTATGACTGGTTCTCAGAAAGATCAACTTCTCCCATCACACCAGATTCATATTTCTTACTCATAATATTTGTTCCCAGGACAACAATTTAACTTCTTTCTCTATTATTACTTTCCTTTATTTTAATGCAAACCATATATTAATATTTCCTCCTTTAGATCAATTGAAATCACCCCAAACCTCTGTTTTTCTCTAAAATTTCTCAGCCCTAACAACAATATATGAAAATACATTCAAAATGGAATACAGGGCTTGGGGTATCATTTTATATGTCACTCTTGGTTCCACTAAGCCAAATCAGTGACAGGAAAAGTCAAGAGCCCAATTTATAATGAAGAGGGATTTGGCTCGGATTTGACTGAGCTTTTCCCCAATCCTCCCAACCACATGATTGCCAAGTAAATAATATGAAAATTCCCTGACAGTGTCCTCTTAAGGCACTACTTTCCTTTCTCTATTTGCTGCCCTCAATTACCACCACGCTCTACCCAGTTCAGGAGATGACACCTAATTTTTAATTTGACTTTCCCTAAATATCAGCACGTTGGGTGTAAAGATAAGCTACTTGGTCCCTTCAGCTAGTTTCTGATAACGCAGCAACTGACCCCTGGTTCTCTCATCCCCTCCTCTGCTTCTGAAAAGACCCAATACATTTTCTCTAGCTCTGGAAATATCCAGAGACTTCAACCACCTTTATCTGTAGAAAGTGTAGGCTACTGAATAGCATTAACTCATTCTCCCCCACGTAGATAAAGGCTGTCTTCAAACTAAGACCTGGAAGTTGACCAGGGATGTCTTATCCTCAGCAGAACACAGAACTTTAGGTTTCAGAGGGAGGACTTTTGCTTTAATTTGAATAGCTTTTTTTAACTGGAAACATTTTTCAGTTTCTGTTTTGGCAAAGAGATGTTTTCTGTCCTTGAGACATACAGAAAAACAGAATACCTGCCTAGGCATAGTAAGTAGCACTTTGCCCACATTGATTGAACATCCTCTGACTTTATAAGTATACCGTTGCCTAATAGATAGTTGCAGAAATTGTAATTTGAAAAGCTTAAATAACCTGCTCTTTATCATAGCTAATAAGCTATGTGGCCAATGATGCAGCGTTATTTCACAATGGTTGTCTACCTGCACCAAATGCTATGGCTTGAAGTAATGTGAACAATTTTGTTTTCATTTGGCTTGTCGTGTTTCTCCTTTCTCCTCAAACAATCATTTGAGTTATTCTTTTGTATCAAGTTTGGGAAGTGTTTGTGTCCACTGATTTACTTATTGATAAGAATCTGATAAGGATTAGGATGACTTGTAGTCCTTTATTTATTTATTATTATTATTTTTTTTTTTTGAGAAAGAGTCTCACTCTGTTGCCAAGGCTGGAGTACCATGGCAAGATCATAGCTCACTCTATCCTAGCCCTCCTGGGTAGAAGCAGTCCTCCCATTTCAATCTCCTAAGTATCTGGAACCATAGGCCTATGCCACCAAAGCTGGTTACATTTTGTATATTTTGTAGAGATGGGTTTTCACCATGTCGCCCATGCTGATCTCAAACTCCTGAGCTCAAGCAATCCACTCGCCACAGCTTCCCAAAGTGCTGGTGTCACAGGATCCTTAGGGTGTTTCTTTGACAGCTGGAAAACTTTGTGCCCTGCAGCACATTTGCCCAAGTTTTGCTTGGCCCACTGGGATCATTCTGCCCACTCAGCCTGGCAGGCTGCATTTGGTTTGCACTACCAGCCCTGATCCTTGCCTGCCTAAGGCAAGCCAGGTGCAGAGCAGCGAGGGGTGCGTCAGTGAGCAAGTGCGGGGTCTGGCTGCTCCACATAACCAGGCACACCAACTGCAGCAGAGTGGGCAGCTACAGACACCGACATGAGGACCAGCTCCCTGGCAGGCTATGGCGGGACCAGGCATATGGCAAGTGCCTTCCACTGCTGGCTGCAGAGAATGCAATGGTGCCCGGAAGCTTGGAGATGCAAGGAACCATAGAGCCTCAAAGAAGGTGTCCCACCCTGATTCGGGGAGCACCTAGATCTGGGCTACCTGAAGGACCACAGCTCTTCTCTCTTCTCCCCTTCTTGTCACTTGCAACGTGGTGAGTGAGGGATGTTTCAGCCCTGTTTATGTTACAACTCTATCAGTCCTGCCGTTCGGTGTGTCCCACGTTTTTGTACCACATCCAGGAAGGATGAAGCACATGAACACCCGGACGGTGAGCAAGGTAAAGTCAGGTGCTTTATTGAGCCACAGTACAGCTCTCAGGAGACCTGAAGTGGGTAGTTCCTTTCCACAGGCTGGTTGTCCAAGGAAAGTAGCTCTCAACTGAGAGTCAAAACAGAGTGGGTACCTCCTCTCTGCCGGCAGGTTGTCCCAACGTCGGCCTGAGTCTTGCTGAGTCCAGTGTTTTGTGTGCTTCAGAGGGGAGGAAGTGCAAGCTGATTGGTTCACGAGTTACCATCGCAGGCCCAGAAAAAGCACCTAAGTTCTCACTCTGATCCATGGAGCTGGCAACCCAGGCCCCAGGATTCAGGCCATCCCTGGCTTTAAGGTGGGGATTCACGGGACCACCACCTTCCACCCAAGAGCTTGTCTGCCTCCCACTGCCATCAACTTGCCATCCCTGCTGCCCATGTTATTCCTGCTGAGGGGCATCTGCAGGTCCATGTCAAGCTGTCCTCAGTTCTCCCTCCGGCTCCCTCCAGTGCTTCAACCACACCCAAAGTCTGGAGGAAGTCAAGGTGGCAGGTGGCTGGTGTGTCAGCGGGGCCCCAAATGCATGCACATGGGGCTGAGTCATGATACTGCCCAGGCTCAGCCTCAACTTTGCTCCCAAATCAAAGCAGGCGCTGGGAGTGGAGAGAGGCCAGGCATAGGGAGCAGACATTTCCAAGCCTGCTGGGGCAGAGGGAACTTCCTGGGCATGAATACCCGAGTTCATAGCCACTGTGGGGTCCTGCAGCTGTGCCTGGGAGCGTGGGGCTTCTGTGGCCTCCAACTTGGAAGCAGGCAGGGCTTTTGCCTGTTCCTGGGCGCGCTGGTTCTGTGGAGTGTGTAGCCTCAACTTCACCATCCCCTCTGCAGATGTCATCTTTACAGCAGCTGCTGCAGGCAGGGGTTTACAGGCATGGGCCATGGCTCCCAGCTCTTTTGATTTCTTTTAAGGGGCATTCAAAACTCCAAAAGAAAATAGGATCTGTGATTGCTTTAATATTGAATATCTTCAGAGAAGATATGCACATTAAGATCCACTGTGACACTTGTCTGTGACAAAGACAAAAACAGCCCCATTGTATTTCATCACAAAAGCTGTATTTATTTTTAAATTTCTCCATTGATTTTGTTATTGTTAAGAATTGTTTTTAAAACAGATTTTATTGAATGAATAGTTTCACTTCAATTTTAAAATTAACCCGGTGTAAGTAAATAACAACGATAACTTGTTGAAATAAAAATGAAATTTCTAGTTGATAAAATGCTTTAATTACAACCAAAAGAAAAGGGATACTCATTTTGCGTAATCCTTGCATGCTTTATTTTTCAAAATGATTAAAATATTTATGTATATATATTTAATTAATTTTTTTTTAAATTGAGTCAGACCCTTATCATTGACTGAAGGTGCAAATACTCTGGAATGAGCCCCAAATTGTAATGTTTCCTTGCCTAGATGTTCCTATGCAATGTCTTATTACTATAAAAATAATTCCTTTGTTTAACATGATGGGGTCTTTTATTTCGTAAATATAACTTATCATTAAAAAATCACCCTCTCCATCAATTACAGTGTTTCTCTAGTATAGGTTTCATGTGTGGTATTTTAAATAACAATGACAGAGACTTATTCCGATTGAACAACTGCTGCCTTTGAAACATTCTACTAAAAATACAAAAATTAGCTGGGCATGGTGGTGGGTGCCTGTAATCCCAGCTACTCGGAAAGCTGAGACAGGAGTATTGCTTGAACCTGGGAGGCAGAGGTTGCAGTGACCTGAGATTGTGCCACTGCACTCTAGCCTGGTGATAGAGCGAGACTCTGTCTCAAAAAAGAAAAGAATATATAGAGATTCTCTTGTACTTACAGTGAGCTTACATCTGGATACATCCATCACAAATTGGAAATGTTGTAAGTCAAAAATTCATTTCATCTACCTAACTTGTTAAACATCATAGCTTAGCCTAGACTACCTTAAATGTACTCAGAACACTAACATTAGCCTATGTTAGGCAACATAATTTAACACAAAAAGTATTTTCTAATAAAATGTTAAATATCTCATGTTGTTTATTGAAGACTATACGGAACATGAAAAATAGAATGGTTAAATGGGTACTTAAAGTACAATTTTTATTCCATGTATTGTCTTCAGATCATCATAAATTTGAAAAATTGTAAGTTGAACCATAGTAAGTCAGTGACTATCTGTATATGCATACTATTGTTTAACCTCCTCAATGACCAATTAATATCATTATAATTGAAATTCATATTGATCATTTTGAAATAAATATTACACATGAAAAATTTTAGTTAAAAATGAGCAAAAATATAAATTAAACCAGACACTTTTGACATTGTAGTTTCAAATTTTTATACAACTAGGGTGCAATTTGTTATTCTTTTTATTCATACAGTGGTATTTATATAGCGTTGGTATGAGCCAGTGTACTAAAAAAGTGCAGAGGCAATTTTCTATGCTTCTACAATTAGTTGCAAAGGATTTTTCTTTTTTATATCAGGCATTTAAACATACAAAAAAAATCTCAACCTTCAAATCCATCATGGATTATTGATTTCTGTGTCACTGTCACTTTTTAAATTAATGTTCTTTCCTTTCCTCTTAAGGCTGATTGAAAATGTGTTTTCATTAACATTTTTTTATGGTAGTATTCTGATTAAAATTAAATGGCAATGTGTAAGAAATTTATCATTCAAAACTTTAGACTAATTGCTCCAAATTATTGAGAATAGACTCTACTAATTGTAATTGCCAGAAAAAAAAAAAAAAAGATTCTAACTAATTTGTAAGAAAGGCAGTGTCTCATAAAATTTACTTCACTTGAGATCTGAGGTTCGGATGGTGATTTGCATCTGTTGGGTGGTCTCAAAAGTCAAGGCATTTTGAACATCATCTTGTTTATTCGAAATGCCTATGGATATTAGCGTGCAAAAATATTAGTCACTCTTTTATTCATTTTGCAATTCAAGTTTCATAGCGTTAAAGCAGAGTAATAACTACTTTTAGAAGCAGATAATTTTCCCATTCACTAGATACACAGTGCTTTTTTTTTAAGTTAGCAGCAATTTAAAAAACATACAGAAAGGACTTCTCTAGTCTTTATAGAATTCCTACAATAGCTATTATATCAAATTCAAAATTAAGATCTATTTCCATTGTATCTTTTCTCTACTGCATGGCATTTTATAACGACATCCCCTTTACTCCCTGACTCCCTTTAAGACAAACAATAATGTAGGTGAAAATTATCTATGTCCCAATTTCCACTTTCCACTTGTTCCACAAAGCACACCTCCTCCCAGTCCCCAGCGAGCCATTTCTCTCTTGCCAACTCTAGCTTATGGGAGCCCTATTACAGAAGGCTTCTGAGCTGGTTATGCAAATTGACTACTAGATCCACACAATTTAACCTGAATACTCAAGAACTTCAATAAAGAAAATAACCAGGAAAAAAAGAGCATATTCTGGAAATTTCTGAAAAAAAAGAGAAGACAAAGATTGACTTGAAATCTTCCTTTTATATATTTTTCACTTTGATTATAAGAAATCATATTCTTTAGAATTAGTCATTCTGCCATAGGATGTAGCTGTTCCTAAATGAGACTATGAAATGGCATCACTTTTAGTTGTTTTACTCGTTCCTTCACAAAATGCAGATCAGCAAGGACGAGGACTTTTCTTTTATTCCGCAATTCAACTCCAGTTCAAGGAGAATACCTAACACATGAAAACATTTAACTATTCTAGTGTATTTAAAATAATGCTTATGCTATCCATGCATGTCAGAATATCTCCTATTTAATTCAAACATTAGTAGCAGTAACATTTATTGCATGTGGATACACTGACAAAAAGAGTTCTAATTATAATACCAAGGGCATTCTTTGCATAGCTCCTCATGGTCCTTTTATCCCCAGCAACACAGACTTTAGCAGTTCACTCAAGAGAGACCTAACTAAGTCAGAGAAACCAGAGAAACTATCTATTTTATGAATGGTTCACAGAACATTTACACATTCATATCCAAAAGAGTACTATCCAAAGTATCATTACTTCTGGTATAAGCAAATTTTACAACATAACATGAAAAGGCTGTGATTATCATTACTGGATGACAAAGAACTTTTATAAAGTTCTCTTCCCTGTAAATATTTTATATTGGGAAAGTCACGTTTGGGAATGCCCATAGAGAATTCTTTAATGTATAATTTTTCAACACATATTTGCCAAATTAATAGAGACAATACCTTAGCTTGAATTGGATTTATATAATGATAATTAATAATAACAGGTAACATTTTATTTAACCACTAGAGCCTGGCCCTATGCTAAGGAAGTTATATGAATTGCCTATTTTAATCTTCTCAGAAACATGTTTAGTATCCATTTTACTGATGAGGAAACTAAGACATCTGCTAAGTAATTTCTCTGAGATTACAAAGTTAATAAATGATGATGGAAAGATTTTAACCCTGACAATCTATCTCCATTCTCTTACACATTATCGCCACTACAAAAATAAGGCAATAAATAAATCATTGCTACAGGCTACTTTTCTGGATCTCCAAACATACATTTTAACTATTTCCTCCCAAATGAGTAGGAAACCCATTTCAAGGTGGCATATCTCTTCCAAAGCATCAGAGAAGAAAGAAGTTATTTATCGTGGTTAATATTATTTTAATACTCAGAGAAAATAAATCTCAATTACTCTTGTCCCAGTTGTTTTATTTGCGGGGGAGGGGTGACTTCTGATTATGTATTACTAATGACTGTAGAATCCCTTTATTTGTGTTGTAATTTCAACCAACATGGTTACTTCTCACTTATACTGCACTACACTGTTAGAACTTAAACAGTCATTACAATTTAACTTCCAACAGAGTTTTGGTATCAGGATGCCGTATTTTTAATATTCAAGTGCACAAGAAGGCAATACTTTTATGATTTCCAAACCTGTTCAAAGTGGACTCTTATCTGTAGCTCCAGACCTAACTTCTATTCCCAATGGAAGACTTCCACGGCTTTTTTCTCAAATGTGAAAAGAAGATCTCCATCAAAATCCAACTTGTTTCCAAGGCCAGAATCGTCCTCAGGTTCCAGGAAAACAATTTCATAATATGACAGATATTAACTTGAATATTTTTTAAGTAAAGTGTCATACTTACAAATTTTGATTAACCAGAATGGTAACTAGTCCTGAGGATTTATGAAATGGAAGCTAAAAGTCTGATTCCTTCACTGTGTACTCATTTATCTTGAGACAAGGCAACTTGCTTAAATCCTTGACTGATTCTCTAATCCTGGTAATCCTGGTACAATTTAAAGTAATTGTATTTGAAAACAATGGGAAAACTTATCAGAAATATTTGTATTTTTTAATAACAATGTATCAAAAGGCTAGGTAGCTTTGTTGCTATTATTTCTTTCAGCTTGATTTTTTATTGAATTAATAAAAATGTAATTCTTAAAATTGTAAAGTAATAATTAAACAAAACATGTATTAAATAATTAAAAATTACTATTAAATAATTCCCCCTTAAAAGTCAGAGACCATTGGATTAGGTTAGCTATGGGCTGGGCATGGTGGCTCACACCTGTAATCCCAGCATTTTGGGAGGTCGAGGTGGGCAGATTGCCTGAGTTTAGGAGTTCACCACCACCCTGGGTAATACAGTGAAACCCCATCTCTACTAAAATACAAAAAATTAGCTGGAGTTGGCAGTGGATGCCTGTAGTCCCAGCTACTTGAGAGGCTGAGTCAGAAGAATTGCTTGAACCTGGGAGGCGGAGTTGCAGTGAGCTGAGTTGACAACACTGTACCCCAGCCTGGGCGACAGAGAGAGACTCCATCTCAAAAAAAAAAGAAAAAAAAAAAAAAAAGCTAGCGCTGTGGGTTCTATACAGAAGATATGTAAAATACAGTGTGAAGCATTAAGTAATAAATATCAGTTAAAAGTCCATAAAGTAGAAAGCAAGTGGAGAAGTATTAATATTAGAAAGTATGTATTTGATGTTAAATGTATCAAATAAAATGAAGAATATTTTATGCAAATAAAAAAACATTTTTTAGGAAAATTTAACTGCTACGAGCCCTTTAAAGTGTAGCTCACATAAGTTCATCCATCAGGGCTAAAACTAAAGAAAGGTAGCTGTGGGCATACATCCAACTGCACACGCATTAAGATGCAGAGTTTTAAATTAAAAACAAGAAATGCTTCTCATGGCCCATGAACTATTCGTAAAAAACAAAGATGTATTTGACCAAAAAAGAAAACAAACCTAATACTTAAATTTGAGATGTTTTTTGCTCTGTTGTGTAATCCCAAACATAATTAGAAAAATATATGTTGACAATGGAAGTCTAAACTACTTAGAAATTTAAAAAAGCATGTAAGTGGCCAATTCTCTGATCAAAAAGACAATAGAAAGGGATTTTTTTTTTAATCGAGAAAACAAAGTGGTAGTACCTCATACAGCTTTTGGATTTATTTTGGAAATGTTTATTTTAATCAGCTGATTCAATTAATCTTAGAATTTTACTATTTTGCCATCTGAGTTCATGCAAGTCTAATTCAGTCAAAGGGATGTTATCACACCTCCTTTGTCATTTCTAAACTTGTCTATTTCTTCCTTGTAAATGTGGTCTAATATATTATAATTTATTACAGAAATTAGAAATACATAATAGAATAACACCAAAAGATACTAAAATATCACTTGTTAAAATTATTTAGCTATTTACTAATAAAAAAATTTTAACAAATTTTTAAAACTCAATTCATGATAAGATCTCAGTGAGAAAGTGATTTATCTGTAGAACATTGAAGTGGCTGAAGCAGTTTTCAGCATGTATCTTGGTGGATGTTATTCAGCCATGACAGAAAGCCAGGTATGCAGGGTGTGTTGTATCTGAGGAACAAGGAGGCCAGCATTTCTGAAGCAATATATAAGAGGGAAAGCATAAGGAGACGAGGCTACTAAAAGAACCCTAAACTCATTTTACTCCTAGTAAAACGGGAAGATGTTGCAAGGATGAAATCAGGACAATAAACCAAAATATGTTGTAGAATAACCTGAGAATGTAAAAGTCTTCTTGCTCTTCATAGGATATGATAAAATTTATACAGAAGACCATAATTATGAATCTCTTTTTTCCTCCAGACATAGTCAGTAGTGGTAATACAGGTTCAGAGTATGTGGAGAGGCAGATCTAATCAGGCTTGAGCTTATGCCAAGGGAAAGGATGACATGAGATAATGGCAGGATAGACATAGACAGGAAATTAAATTCATTAGAGTCATTAAAACAATTAGCTATAAATTTTAGCTGATTAATTGTTGAACAAACCATGAAAATCAAGGCAAAAATATGCAATAGTTTGAAATATAAAAATGGCATCAAGCAAATTATCAAAAAGTGGAAAAAGATGACAGGTTTTTGATGCAGAAATTTAATAAAAATATAACACTCAAAATTAATAGTATCTCAAATATAAAAATGAATTTAATTATAATAGTATCAGCATTTTTAATTGGATAGAATGATCTAATATTTTTATGTGAAAAGACATATCTACCACCTGTATAAATGAGAAGACTAACGATGCAAGGAAGTGAATATTCAAGCCAAAAACATTGCAATCAAGTCAGCATTTTATTGGAATAGAAATACAACAATTAAAGCAGTGAAACAGAAGAGATGATTTATAAATATGTGTCACTTTATATAAAAATATTACGTACAATTATATGTATATATATTACGCAAATAATTTACACATTAACAAGGCATTAGCAAGCTATACGATACAGCATTCACATATGAGCCAGTTTACATGTTTAAAAGCATATGTAAAGATGATCAATCTCTTTAGTAGTTATGGATATGCAAATAAAATTATAATTAGTTATCACTGTATCCTTAATAGATTAAAATTTAGAATGAGACCATGTATTACTATTATTTATTGCTAGTATAAATGTTATATTTCTGAAATATTATGTCTTTAAAAAAACCTGTCCAACAGTTTTTATAGCTATTAAAATAAAAATATATCTAGCTATAACCCTATTCCTGGGAATTTATTCCACAGAAATAAAGCTCCAGTAAGCAAGGTAAATGCCTAGCAAAAAAAAAAAAAAAAAAATTACAGGAGAAATAGAAACTAGAACATTAAGGATCTAGAAATGGAAATTCCATTCGACCCAGCAATCCCATTACTGGGTATATACCCAAAGGATTATAAATTGTTCTATTATAAAGACACATGCACACATATGTTCATTGCAGCACTGTTTATGATAGCAAAGACCTAGATTCAACTCAAACGCCCATCAATGATAGACTGGATAAAGAAAATGTGGCACATATACACAATGGAATACCATGCAGCCATAAAAAACGAGTTCATGTCCTTTGTAGAGACATGGATGAATTTAGAAAACATCATTCTCAGCAAACTGACACAAGAACAGAGAACCAAACACTGCATGTTTTCACTCATAGTCGGGTGATGAACAATGAGAACCCTTGGGCACAGGGAAGAGAACAACACTCACAGGGATAGGCGGGGTGGAGGGGAGGGGAGTGGAGGGACAAAAGGATAGGGCAGGGAGGATGGAGAGGGATAACACTGGGAGAAATGCCTGATGTAGGTGACAGGGAGCAGGGAGCGATGGAGACAGCAAATCACCATGGCATGTATGTATCTACGCCACAATACTGCAGGATGCAGGATGTGCACATGTACCCCAGAGCTCAAATACAATAATAAAAAAAGGAATGCATAAAAGACAGAAAGGAAGGTTTTTTTAAGCATAAGCATAGCTAATTCTAAAAACAATCAAAATAATAAAATGTATTTATGTACTTAGCTTATATTTATTGGACACATGTCTGAGAGCTGCACTGTACATTATTGTAGCTTATAACTACATATAATTTTTTGATTTGAATTTTATTAAAACTAGATAAAACATTTTAAAAAGGAATTAGCTCCTCAGTAGCACCAGCTACTTTCCAAATGCTCAGTAGCCATGAGCAGTGCAGAAGTCACATCATGGCAAAAGTCACATCATGTGCGGAAGTCACATCATGGCAAAAGTCACATCATGTGCAGAAGTCACATCATGGCAAAAGTCACATCATGTGCAGAAGTCACATCATGGCAAAAAGCCCTTACTGGAAAGAATTGTTTTGTTTGTTTGTTTTTGAGACAGAGTCTTGCTGTGTCACCCGGGCTGGAGGGCAGTGGTGTGATCTTGGCTCGCTGCAAACTCTACCTTGCGAGTTTAAGCAATTCTCTGCCTCAGCCTCCCAAGTAGCTGGGATTACAGGTGCCCACCACCACGCCTGGCTAATTTTTGCACTTTTAGTAGAAACATGGTTTCACCATCTTGGCCAGGCTGGTCTTGAATTCCTGACTTCATGATCCATCTGCCGTGGCCTCCCAAAGTCCTGAGATTACAGGCGTGAGCCACCACCTGGACCAAAAACAATTGTTCTAGAGTCCAGAGACAGACTATTTAACAAAACCGATGTAATTTCTGACCACTTCCAACTTCTAAAGAAAATAAGAAGAACATTGGTAATATCATTCCATTTTTGAAAAATAAACTTCAAAATTATCCTCAGGGATGACTCCCTGTCCATGTTTATGTTTGCATATGACACATGGAGAAACTATCTTATTTGTTTTGTATGGTTGGATAAAGAATATTGGCAAATGAAGTTTTAAACACAAAATAGGACATAAGTGAAAGAAGAAAAGAATAAAGTGCATATCAAAAAATAGCGTGTGACTTAACTACGTGCATTTACTTAATGTGAGTTCATGCAAAAATAAAATCATTTTCACATGTGGGAAAAAAGGAGTACTATGACATAGTTTTTACTGTAGTCTTAAGTCGTGATAATTTTGCTATAGTCTTAAGTTGTGACATAATTTTTACCATAGCCTTAAGTTTTGTATGAGAAAAATACAGGAATGTATTTTTCCCAGATAGCTATAAACTGTAAAACAAAAGGCTTACTTCTGTTAGTAATATTTCTCAGAAATCAGGTGCATTGTGATTTCATTGATACATGGATTTGATTTTATTTCCATACAGCTGTGAGCAAATTTCAGTTCTCGTTTCATGATAATGTAGAAATTATGAACTATTTCAATGAAAGTCAATTCACAATTCATGATTTTTAAGTTTTAATGAATTATTATGCCATACAACCTACCAAAGTAACTATGTAAACTGATTTTTAAAAATAGGGTGAAACAAAGCATATTTCCAAAGGATAGGGAAAAAGAAAGTGATAACAAATACTTCTCCCAAGAAAAATTAGGCACCAGTCTTATGTAAAGGCGTAAAGGATGAAATTATAGAGATATCTGAAAGTCCTGCCTCTGAGAAGATCCTGTCTTCACTGACTTACCCAGAAAAGAGTTGAAGATGGATTACGAAAAAGAAAATATGAAATGGTTCACTTTTGTAACTAACTCAAATGCTTATTTTCTAAAGCCTAACTTCTCTGGAAAGTAATCATGTTTAATTTAAATCTGGGTCCCACTATTAGATATGAAGGGGTAGCTTGGTTAAGACAAAGTATCCCTCTAAGAAAAATGATAAAACCTGGATAATATATTAAGGCAAAAAATAATTAAGAGCAATCATTGAGACAGTTGTGAGATGGGTGGTGAACGGAGTGAGTATATACATGACAAACTCTGCCAGTTTTTTGCTCCATGAATTTGCCAGTTTGTAAGCACTGGGAGATGTAGTAGGGAAGAGCTGGGGCACAGCTCCTTTGTCAGTCTCTCCAAAGTGGAAGGACATACACAGTTGTTCAGAGCTATTCAAACCAGGATCAGAATTTCAACGAAAATGAACAGCAGGGAAGTGGAATGCAAAATTTACACCACTTTTTTCTTGAGGCAGATGCCCATTACTAACCTGCTCGAAAGGAAGTGTCTGAGAAACTAAGAAATGGGAAAGAGTCATGCCTGTAATCCCAGCACTTTGGGAGGCCGAGGCAGGCAGACCTTGAGGTCAGGAGATCGAGATCGTCCTGGCCAACATGGTGAAACCCCATCTCTACTAAAAATAGAAAAATTAGCCAGGCATGGTGGTGCTTGCCTGTAATCCCAGCTACTCGGGAGGCTGAGGCAGAAGAATAGCTTGAACCAACCCTGGAGGCGGAGATTGTAGTGAGCCGAGATTGCACCACTGCACTCCAGCCTGGCGACAGAGCTGTAGGCATGGTCAAGGTGTTGAGAAAACAAAGAAAATAATGAAACTAAAATTTTGCCAAGGAAAGAAAGGGACCTGTTAAATATGTCATGTTTCAGATAAAACCCCTAAAATAATATTTCCAGGGACTGGAACAAACCAAGTAAATTAACAGTCTACAGCAAGCCTGGAATGTGGCCTGGGAACATCGACGGCTCTGATGGCTCACAATGATTTCCCCTTACTCTGTCTACTGCAGTATAGATATATCTAAATCTACATGTATTCCTATGTAGCTATATTTACATATTTCAATAATCTATTTCTATCTATCTGCCTAGCTACCTTTTTGTGTCTTTTCTAATGTAAATCATGCACTGATGAGAAGATTGGTTAATAAAGAAATTCTGGGCCTGTGGCTTCACCACTGAAATCTGAACCTTTAAGGATGACATGGGAGCAATATTCCTGAGAAGAGAAAAATACCTTGTGTTGGTCTCCTTTCACACTGCTATAAAGAACTACATTTTTTTTTTTCGAGACAGAGTCTGGCTCTGTCATCCAGGCTAGAGTGCAATGGCATGATCTAGGCTCACTGCAACCTCTACCTTCTGGTTCAAGCAATTCTCCTGCCTCAGCCTCCAGGACAGTTGAGATTACAGGCATGCATCACTATGCCTGGCTAATTTGTTTATGTATTTTTAGTAGAGATGGGGTTTCACCATGTTGGCCAGGCTGGTCTTGAACTCTTGACCTTGTGATCCACCTGCCTCAGCCTCCTAAAGTGCTGGGTTTACAGGCGTGAGGCACCGTTCCCTGCCTAAAGAGTTTCTTTAGGCTAGGAAATTTAGAAAGAAAGGAGGTTTTATTGAGTCATGGTTCTGCAGGCTGTACAGGCAGCATGGCTGAGGAGTCTTCAGGAAACAATCAATTGTGGTGGAAGGGGAAGGGGAAGCAGGCACATCTTAAATGGCCAGAGTAGGAGGGAGAGAATGAAGGGGGAAGTGTTACACACATTTAAACAACAAGGTCTCCTGAGTACTCACTCACTATCGTGAGAACTGCAAGGGGGAAATCTGCCCTCATCATCCAATCACCTCCCATCAAGCACCTCAACCACATTGAGGATTGAAATTGGACAGGAGATTTGGGTATGAACACAAATCCAAATTATATCACACCTATTGTTATTACTACTTAATAATGATTTATAAGTAGATAATCATTTGGAACATTAAGGTGCTTGGGACACCCAAATGAACAATACATTTT
Organism: Sapajus apella; assembly: GCF_009761245.1. Lineage (NCBI taxonomy): Eukaryota > Metazoa > Chordata > Mammalia > Primates > Cebidae > Sapajus > Sapajus apella. Next base: position 21,384,148 of record NW_022436948.1, on the reverse strand, counting down.
TAACAGAGTAATTGTATCTATTTTTATTTCTTTTTTAATAACTTTGACAACGAACTACTTTTGTGCTGCTACATGTATGTTCAAAGTATTCCCTAGCTCTTTGTAAGTTTTAAAATTACAAATTGATTTACTGAAGTCCTCCACGAACTAAAGGAAAAAAATGATTTACATAAATTATTTTGACGGGCCTTTGCTTGAGGCATATCATATAATTGAGAGCTTTAGACAAATGTATATTCATTTTTGCAAAACATTTATCAACTAGTTAACACATTGAACTTTATGTTATTTTTATAACATAAACCGTAATAATTTAGCTTTTATCAAGAAAAGTTTTGTCAATTTTAATTCACCCACAGATTCTTAGTGTTCTAAAAAATCCTCAGAAGGAAGGGGAGGAAATATACAGTCAAAATTTTTAGCAATATTGTTTCAACTATATACACTATTTAATCTGGATATAGAAGAGTAAAAAACTTGGCAAATAGCAGACATTATTTTAAGGGTTCAAAAAAATGGCAGGCTTACTTAGGGAAGGAGCTTGACAGTTCCCATTAATCTTTTGTTATAAAATTACATAATTCATGTTTTCACAATTATGCATGGAACACAATTCTAACCCCATTAACAAAGCATCAAGTCATCAAAATCTTTGAACACAGACAAATGAACTATTAAAATATAAACTTTCTTTTTTTCTGTTATATGTACAATATATTCTTCTAAATTATATGAAGAGAATATTTAAAACCAACACTGAATTCGGTTTAGGAAAATTTTTTCAGACCTTTCTGGTGTGACCACTAGCACGTATGTACATGTATTCTTAAAGTTATATATGTTGAAATCTGTTTTTCCCTAGGAATCACTGTTAACCTGTGTTATTTTATATGATTATAACAAATTATATAAAATATATAATATGTCATATAGAGAACTATATCATATAGAATAGATACATACTATATCATATAGTATAGATATAGTCATCTATATATTTCTTTAGAAATCCCAAAACAATGTACAATTACAGGGAATAAACACACAGAAAGTATACAATTCTCACCCACTAAGTACTACCAAAATTCATCATTCACTGACTTAAAGTGTAAATTGCTTTAATTTCATTTATTCATAGAGCCTTAGCACCCCTCCAAAGTGCCTTACAAATTCCCACCTCTCTATCAGGTTCTTATCCCTGATTGTGTTTCTCTTTATTACAGCACTTCCCTATGTCTGACCTCAGAATCCTGTGTCCTGTCCATAGACTCTGCCAAACTGTGCTTCCTCTGTTGGCATCATTTTCCACATGATAGAGCTTCTGAAAAGAAAAACAAGGTCATATCACTGCTGCAGCCTGAACCAGGGAAGCACATCTTAAGCACAACATAAGAAAACTTACTGTTGTGACTAGGCGCCATGGCTCACGCCTTTAATTCCAGCACTTTGGGAGGCTGAGGCTGGCGGGTCCCCTGAGATCGACAGTTCAAGACCAGCCTTACCAACATGGAAAAAACCCATCCCTACTAAAAAAAATACAAAATTGGCCGGGGTTAGTGGCGCATGCCTGTAATCTCAGCCACTTGGGAGTCTGAGACAGGAGAATCTCTTGAACCTGGGATTTGGAGGTTGTAGTGAGCTGAGATTGTGCCATTGCATTCCAGCCCGGGGAATAAAAGTGAATCTCCATCTCAAAAAAAAAACAAAAAAACAAAACAAACAAACAAACAAACAACAACAAAAAAAACTCAGAGTTTGACAGCGTTTTACTCTAAGAGGATGCACAAATACAGCCAATTACTGACCATAATTTATGAAAAGCTCAATAACTGAGAAAATATTGCAATTTCTTCCAAATACAAAGAAAGGATACAGTCTATGGTAAGCGATAATGAACTTTTTTTTCTTTCTGTAAAATTTTATAAATTCCTACTTGTAAAACAATATTCCCTTCATATTAATGGATATTAATGTTATTAGAGCAAAAATATTTCCAAAGCACCAGGATAAAATCATGCTAGCTAACTTTCATCCTTTGATAAAATAAAATATAATAAATTAGTTTCTATTATTCATTTTAATATCAACTGTATTTACAAAATGATTCTAAAAATGAAACTAATACATAACCATATACGTTGATTTATTTACTCAGTGACAATACTCAAACATTTTTTATGCAAAATATGTACTAGCATGACATCAACTGACATGTGCCAAAATACCTCGTTTTAACGTTTTGACGTAGTCACACCTCAATATCACTTCTAATGCAGAAAACATAAAACTTTATCATATTTATCATATTCTGAAAATTCAATAAAGCTTACTCTTTGTAAAGCATTCAGAGTTTTGAAATCAGCTTTTAAAAATTGTGTCAAATATTCACAAATATATAGGATTGTGTTTACGTGTATACTACAGATCACCGGGGAGAAGTTTAAGGGTTTTGATTTTGTTTAGTTATTGTTTTAACGTTCCTCCACTTAAAGCCCTGTCAGTTTCTCCTTGTAAATTCTTTCGGATGCATAATTCCATGATAGTTTCCTTGGTAGTCATTCTTCAGCCTCTTCCTCATCTACTTGATCCTGAATGCTTCTGTCTAATATGCACAGAACATAACAATAAATTACTTGACCTGATGCTTATAATTATTGTTATTCATTCTCATTCTGTTCAATATTTTTTATTCTCTGATCTTTAGTCTCTGTTTCAGCCAGAAAGATTTTCTGTACCCAACTTTTTTGTACCTGCTTTTGTACCTATCTGAGATGTTCCCACACCTTAAATGTCTCCCTAATTTCATTAATTAGGGTTCTCCATACAGATAGAAGTAACACTATATAGATAGATATATACAGTAAGAGGAGACTTATTGTGAGGATTGGCTTACCTGATACTGGAGGCTGAGAATTCTCCAGACATGCCCTCCACAAACTCCAGACCCAGGAAAGCCAGCGGTGTAACCCATTCTGAGCCCCAAGTCCTGAGAACCAGAGGAGCCAATGTCAGACAAGACAAATGAGTGTCCCAGCTCAAGAAGAGCAAGATAATTTGACCAAGTGTAGTGGCTTACACCAGTGATCCCAGCACTTCTGGAGGCCACTGCGGGTGGATTGCTTGAGCCCAGGAGTTGGTGACCATCCTGACAGCATAAACAAATCCCATCTATACAAAACTAAACAAAAATAAAAAATATTAGCGGGCTGCAGTGGCATGTGCCTGTATTCTCAGCTACTCAGAGGCTGAGGTGGGAGGTTGGCCAGAGGTTGTAGTGAGCCATGATCTCACCACTGCACTCCAACCTGGGTGACAGAGTGAGAGATCCTGTCTCAATTAAAAATAAAATAATGAGATAAATAAAAGAAAAAACAAAGAATTTTGTTCTATCTGGGCCCTCAGATGATTGGATGATGCCTTCCCAACTTGATATATATGTAGACATATGTACTATCTATATGTAATCATTAATTCTGTAATTTGAACATAGATGCGGAGAATCTGAATTTTCATTGAATTTTGGAACAAATGTAATCTTCTCTTATCAATAATCTGTGGCAAATAGGATATAGCACTTCTCTTCTGCAAAGTCTCTAGATGCTCTTTCACTACACTTCTTCCATATTGCCCTGGTATAGCTCCTAGGCCTCACATGAGCACACTGATCTGCATTACTTTGCAGACTAGTTACCAATTCTTGACTATTTCAACTTGGGTTTAAATTGTAAGAACACATATTAGCATTTCACCAATACTTTTCAAAGAGCTTTTGTTTTTGCTGAGCAACATGAGATCCTTCAGTAGGACAATTATAATTATCTTCTTTTGATGGATTAGGAGGTTGAGATCTTAGAGTAGTGATGTCCTCAGGATCACATAAGAAATAAGGATTAAAGTCAGATTCTGTAATGTAGAAGGTTTTTATTATCATTACTCTGATGCCTCCCAAAGGAGTAAAATTTACTTGGGTAAAGTGTAACTCTTTCTTTTTTTTTTTTTAGTAGACATTTGTATACGTATCTTTAGATTTCAGTTATATCAGTAACAATAGTTTCTTGCTTTAAAAATTGTAATATTGTTGTATATTCATCATATCTCCACTTGTATATCATTCTATTAACATGAATTTTCTAGCTTCTCTAATACCTGGATATGTTTGCACTTATATTAAATAATGCATTAAATATGTTCAAGTATAGTCAAAATCAGTATCTTCTTTTAAATTATTGTATGGTTCTCCTTCAATTGTTCCTAATTATTCTTTTATTGTTTCATAGAGTCTCCAATAGATCATGAAAATCTTTTTCATAAAAATAAGTCACTAAGTTTATATAAAAGTTATTCTCCTAAAATTGATAATAGCACTTGAACAATAAATGACTATAGTAGAACTCTAGAACTATTAGACATGAAGCAAGAAAATGAAATGTGGTATTTGAGGAAAAAAAAAACTTTTATTAAAAAAATCAATTAGCAACGGTTCGCTTTGTGCCCATATATTTGAGAGACTTTGATAACAATGTTATGGAGAATTTTGATAAATACAATGTAAGATTGAAATGCAGCAATAAAGCAGTTGGGAAGAAACATTATATTTTCTTTGCTAGAATGGTGGTACAATAGCATACAAGTCACAAAAAATCGTGTGCCTTGTCAATGCTCTTTCCAGGTGAAATTTATACTAGCTTCTAAAGGGCTTTCTGATTGTGATCTGCATATGACAAAAACATTTCATGCTCATGCTATCAAGTAAATAATCCATATTAAAATGCATCACCTTATTCCTAGAACAGCAACGAGTCATAATCTCAAAGTTTATTGAGGCAATTCTAATTTCTTTCAAGCAACAAAGTGAATTTAGATAAGTATTTCTAACCTTACAGTAAGAAAACATTAAAACATTAACTCTTGCATTTGGCACCATACTACCCTCTCTATGTTTTTAGTTTTCAGAGAAAAAAATAAAAATAAAACATCACAGACATGCTTCATAATGCAGCAACAAAATTAGGACATTGTGCCTTGGCAAAGAGAAGAAAGGTGCATAAGCACAAAAGTCCTCAAGTAATTGCTATAGTCATTATATTTCAAGACTGTGTGTGTATTTGTGTGTTCGTGTGTCTATACATGCATTTATAAATTATATATAAGTACATGTATAAATGTATGTTTATGTGTTTATTGTCTCAGACTACAATAACAAAACATTATAGACTGGGTGACTTAAATATCAGATATGTATTTATCACAGTTTTCATGGCTGGAAAGTGCAGAGTCAAGGTGCCTACCAACTGGGTTCCTGATGAGGGCTTTCTCTTCATTTATAGACCATGGTCTTTTTGCTCTGTATCATATGGCAGAAAAGAATAGAGCTCTCTAGTGCCTCTTTTTCTAAAGATATTAATTCGTCAAACCAGAGCTCCACTCTCAATGACCTCATTACTTCTCCAAAACTCCATCTCAAAATACCATCACTTTGGGAGTCAGAATTTTGAGAAGGTGAGGGTGGGAGGAAAAACCATTCAATCCATAGGAGTTATGTATAAATATGAATATACATATATAATTACACATATTTACATGTATATATTTGTATTTATAATTCATTTATTCACAAAAATAACTCAAATAATTTAGTTAACTCACCCTGGCAAAATGCCATGTCTTAATTATCTACCAATATTGTACAATTGACCTGGTGCAGTGGCTCACATCTGAAATCCTAGCACTTTGGGAGGCTGAAGCTGGTGGATCACCTTGGGTTAGCAGTTCGAGATTAGCCTGGCCAAAATGGAGAAACCCTGTCTCTATTAAAAATACAAAAATTAGTTAGGTATGGTGGTGGGCACCTGTAGTCCCAGCTACTTGGGAGGCTGTGGCAGAGGTTCAGAAAAAGAGACAACAGAGAGGTATGTCCTTTTCTGCCACGTAAGACAGAGCAAAAAGACCATAGTCTGTAAATCAAGAAGAAAGCCTGAGGTTCAAGAATCACTTGAACATGGGAGGCGAAGGTTGCAGTGAGCCGAGATGGTGCCACTGCACTACAGCCTGGGTGACAGAGCCCATCTCAAAAAAAAAGAAAGAAAGAAGAAATATTGTCCAACAGAATTATAACAAATAATAAATGAAAGCCACTTTAACAAATTTTTAATTTTTTAGTCATCACATTAAAATATAAAAATAAAAGATGAAGTATAATAATATCTTTTTACTTCAATATATCCAAATATTATTTCTGTTGTAATCACTGCCAAAATTATCGATGACATATTTTAGACTATTTTTTCATACTAAAGCTTGCAAATTAGGGTCTTTTTTTTTTTTTTTTTGAGATGGAGTTTCAGTCGTTTTGCCCAGGCTGGAGTGCCATGGCATGATCTTGGCTCACCGCAACCTCCACCTCCCAGGGTCAAGCGATTCTCCTGCCTCAGCCTCCTAAGTGACTGGGATTACAGGTGAGCACCACCACGCCCAGCTATTTTTGTATTTTTTTTTTAGTAGACATGGGGTTTCTCCATGTTGGTCAGGCTGATCTCGAACTCCCTACCTCAGGTGATCCGCCACCACAGCCTCCCGAAGTGCTGGGATTACAGGCAAGAGCCACCGCACCTGGCAAAATCAGTGTGTATTTCATATCTACAGCCCATCTCAATTAGGATTAGCATGTGGTTAGTTGACATCATATTGGATCACATAGCTCCAGAATGAATTATGAAAACATTTAATCCATTCCCACTTTAAACTGCTGATTTAACGGAATTATCTTCCAGAAAAGCCATGTCCTCTGAGAACAATAGAAAGGAAAATTCATACATAGACTCTCAGCTATCTTTACCAAATCAACATTTTGACTACTCTTTTAAAAACAATATAAAATATCATATACAGCTATCTTAAAGCTGGTGTTAAAGCAAATGAATGTATTTTATGAAAAATGTGTAAGCAATTCATGTATTGTAAAACTAAACTGAAAATGTTTCAATTGCCTCCTTTTGCTCATAAGATTGACACAAAGCAGGTTCAAGGGTACCCAGTTAAGAAGAAAATAAGCCAAGGGAAAAAGGAAGCGGAACACACAGGAGACCTTAGAGCACTGAATGACTGAATCCAGAAGCCTCAAGTGTTCGAACAAGGAGAGTTTAAAGAGTGGTATGAGCTGAGAGACCGTGAATGCCAGGAGCTATTAAAGCTATAAAGATTGCATTCTGAAGCTGTTTATTCCTGAAAGTGAGTGGGGAAATCTCAGGGCCAAAGGAAAACAAAATTGAATGAGCTTCTGGTGTGTCTTGGGATTAGGGGTTTGCTTTTACATTACCGTATTTTTCTATGGTAGAAGATGAAAATACAAGTATTTTTCTCAGATTCAAAAAGGAGAAATAGGTAGCAACTATTACTGAGAAATGTCAAAATCGTGACATAGGGAGTTACTTTAATGGATCCAGAGTTTGAATTTTTTATTATTATTATTAATGAAACTATTCAAACACAATTGGATGCCAACTGGAAGAAAAGTTTCTCTCACAAAATTGCCCTTTTTGTATAACTCTTGATGAGGCATTTTCAAGGTTTTGATGCTTCCGTTTTATATTAGTATTTTATAATGGGCCAACATTATTATTTTTAAAAAGTAATTTGTTTCTGAATCAGAGCCCCACCCTGTCCCCCAGGCTAAAGTGCACTGGTGCAATCTCCGCTCACTGCAATCTCCCCTTTCCGGGTTCAAGCGATTTTCCTGCCTCAGCCTCCCAAGTAGCTGGGATTACAAGTGGAGCTGCCACTGTGTCTGGCTAATTTTTTTTTTTTTTGGTAGAGATGTAATTTTTCTATGTTTGGCCAGCTGGTCTTAAACTCCCAGCCGCAAGTGATCTGCCTGCCTCATCCTTGCAAAGTTCTAAGATTAAAGTTGTAAACCACTGTATCTAACCTTAAAAAGTAAATTTTTAATTGTATTATTTGGTGGGGAGAAAATGGCAGGAAGAAAGTAAGTAAATGTAAGTGGGAGGCCAACGATTTTTTAAAATATATATATTTTATTACACTTTAGGTTCTGGGGTACATGTGCAGAACATGCAGGATTGTTGCATGGATACTAACATGGCAATGTGGTTTGCTGCCTCCAACCCCATCACCTATATCTGGCATGTCTCCCCATGTTATCCCTCCCAGACTCCCTACCCCCCACTGTCCCTCCCTTAGTCCCTCACAACAGGCCTCAGTGTGTGACGCTCCCCTCCCTGTGTCCATGTGTTCTTATTGTTCAATATCCGCCTATGAGTGAGAACATGAGGTGTTTGATTTTCTGTTCTTGTGTCAGTTTGCTGAGAATGATGGTTTCCAGATTCATCCATGTCCCTACAAAGGACAAGAACTCATCGTTTTTTATGGCTACATAGTATTCCTTGGTGGATATGTGCCACATTTTCCTTGTCCAGTCTATCATTGATGAGCATTTGGGTTGGTTCCAGGTCTTTACTACAGTAAACAGTGCCACAACGAACATACATGTGCATGTGTCTTTATAACAGAACTATTTATAATCCTTTGGATATATACCCAGTAATGGGATTGCTGGGTCAAACAGAATTTCTATTTCTAGGTCCTTGAGAAATCGCCACACTGTCTTCCACAATAGTTGAACTAATTTACACTCCCACCAACAGTGTAAAAGCGTTCCTATTTCTCCACATCCTCTCCAGCATCTGTTGTCTCCAGATTTTTTAATGATCACCATTCGAACTGGCATGAGACGGTATCTCAATGTGGTTTTGATATGCACTTTTCTAATGACCAGTGATGATGAACATTTTTTCCTATGTTTGTTGGCCTCATATATGTCTTCTTTGCAAAAGCATCTGTTCATATCCTTCACCCACTTCCTTCTACTTACCTCTCCAGAAACCTTTGTCCTGAGCATCCTATCTTAGTGACATCCTCCGCCAGGGTCCTGTTGTACATGAATTTCCCCTCTCAGAAGTATTTGCATTTAAAAATACCAAGGGAGAAGAAACAAATGGATTTATTTAATAAAATGTAAAAGTGTTTGAAATCTGAATGTGAAGACATTATTTTTAGACAGTTAGGATTTCTCCCATTAGTCTTCCCATCTTATCAAACATGCAATTGCCCATATGTAACACAGGCTCAGAATTGATCATCCAATCTCTAGTAACTTAGGAGAAAGTATTAGCAATGGAGTGCCAATTACAATGGCACTGATCAGAGAGGGGAGAGGAGAATTCAATCAAGCATATATCATGGACATAAACATAATGGTAATCCATTAAGATTGTAGATTTTGTCATTCGAAGTAGTTGAAGTCAACACACATGTGCATAGTATTCCAGTAAATGCTGATGACTGTCAATCCTCCTGCCACCACCTCCCAAAGCACAGTAAAAATAAAAATGTAATAATTTAATTTTTGTCCCAAGGCAAGCTGGTTGCATTTTTCTCTTTGGAAACTAATTTCCAACTCTGCAACAATAAGCAATTTATTTCTAATTATTCTCATTCTTTACAATAGCATGCTATTTTGATAAGAATCATTGATTGCATGCATATATATATATTTACATATTTTTTTTCTGCATGTGGTCATATGGGCATCCTGTCCTCAACTCCCTAAACTCTTGTGAATGAGGTGGTTCCATCTGCTCATTGACCATGAAGATTTTATATTTCTCCAAATATTTTTATCAAAATATATGTACATTATTGCTGATTCAAAGAACAACTCTATTGGGTTATTGTGTCAACGTTAAATATCAAATGTGTGAAAAAATTCAATAATAAGGCACTTTTGTGTTTTGTTGCTTCTGTAAGGAAATAAAAGTTTAAAATATTATTCTTTGTCAAAACTAATAGCCTACATATTTGATAAGCTCCACCAAGCATTTGAATAATTGTGAAAATTAAACATCATGATGCATTTAACCCATGTTTGGGTATTTGCTTTTAATGCTTTTTGGTTTGTATAGCAATATAAAACAGAAATCAATCTTGAAACAGCATCTATCATGGAGATGTCATAATATATAAATGTATTGTTTTAGGGAAAAAAGTAAAACATATTAAATTTTATGGAACAAGTTAGAAAATCAATAAAATTTAGACATAAAAGTTTCAACGGAACCAAGAGTCTTAGAATATTGATTTTAGGTATTTTCAAAGAATAGCTAAACCAATTTTTCTTCATTAGTGTTATCAGTTGTGTGTGTAAGCCCAGTATTCTATTTTTAATCACAGTTTGGATAGCTATTCATTTGGCACATTCTTAAACAATCTGTTCCCTGTCACTCTACTGAAAAGGAATCTAATTCTAATTGATCAAAGTATAATTATGAAGACAGAGCTTGTTTTATTGATTTTATAATTATTTCATAAATAAATGTTAATGTTTTAGTTTATTCATTCATATAATAAATACTAATCTTCAGAAACACAATTGCCAGAGAAAGAATGAAGAAGAAAATATAGAGGTCAAATGACTAAAAGAGTTGAAATAAATGTTCAACAATGTAAATTCAAAAATTAGTAAGAAGCAGCCATTTTTCCTGAGGATTAGCTAAAAATAGTTAATAAACTGCTTTAAAAATTGGCAAGTGGGGAATGTATAAACCATGATATCCAAACATGTGACCTGTAGAAACCTACATATTAGATCTTTAAGCTATTTTTGATACCTTGGAGCAATTCTACAAAAAAGAAAAGTTGACAGAGTTCCAACAAAAGTCAATTATTAATGGTGACTTATTTATATAAAGGATGCTAGGAAGAAGAATCTCTCTAAGTCAATTATTGATGCCTTGCTTATGAAATAAATCAAATAGGGCCACATTGCCCTTCTTTATCACTTCTCAAATAAGATAATGCTTGCTGACTTTTTAACATGTTGAAATGTCAGAATAATTTTAAGTGGCTAGTATCAATATTGTAAGCCCAAGATGAATCAAGTGAAAAATGGGCAATTTGTTGTCAAATCTTATGAAGGATACTTACAATCTGAAAGTGAATAATAATTATATTTCCATTTGATTTATGACATTAAAAATCAAAGTGTCACACACAGTTGTGAGTTAATGAATCAACATGTGCTAAAAGTACTTCTTGTAAAACATTAGGCAATGATATGCTCTTAAGCATAATAAATATTTTTTTACAAAAATTCAATATTTGGTGGTATATATAAATGCAGAATTCATTAATTCTTATAATTTTATGGACAATACAGATTCAAAAACAAGTAAGCGACAGCCATTTTTCTTGATGATTAGGTAAAAATAGTGAATAAACTGCTCTCCAAGGAAACTGATTATTCACAGCAATACATTTTCTAGGTTGTTCAGTATAGTAATGAATTAATACAACAGTGGACTTAATATTTGCACTCATTATAGTAATTTTGGCTTATTTATTTTCTCTAGCAGAGTTCCATGTATAGAACTGTAATTTTTCTAACTTAATTGTTTCTGCAAAATGTGCAATTATAAGATAAATCATAGCTGTCAAATGCAGGGAATCTTGGGCTCAGGCTTACCACTAACTCCTCAAGCCAATTAGATTCTCCACCTCTGAGAGCTATAATTTAACTCTTTGTACAACAAAGGAAAGAAACAAGCTGGGGAGAAATTGACTTAGACTCTTCACTATGGGCCAGGAATTGTACTATTTCCTAAGCAACTTCTCATAATTTTCATAATACTTTTTGGACTTATTAATAATGTGTTATAATTCATTACACCAGTCTTTTAAAAGTGGGAGTTATACTCAAGCATATAAAAATCATGATCTGTATTAAAATAAGTATCGTTATTCCAGTCATTAGGGTATTTATATACATAGTTATTTATCCTGTAGTAACATTAAACAAAAAGTATGATAGTAAAAATGAAATGACAACTATGTGTTGTAATTTACAAAGTTTTCACAGATCATTTATATATGTCACTTTACTTTGTTTTTCTGTGGTTCTGTATATCACAGACTAATTTATTTTTTTACTTTACGGAAAAATTGCTGTGCAATGAAATTCTCCAAAACCACTATGGTAATGTATAGCGGAGTAAAAGCTTAAACCAGGGACATTGGTCTCTAAATATTGTGCTTTTTATACTTCAAAATGTTAAGAATTATATTAGAATTTCATAGAGGCATCCCACGTGCAAGTCTCCAAATGTCTAACACCATGCTTTGGTAAAGCCACTTAGCTAATATTAGAGTGAAAATCTGCAGGCATGAAGAAGCAGTTTATCTCTCTCCAGGCACAAAGAGCTCATCACTGAGATTTTTAGTTGGTTGCATAGATTGCTTTATTCAGACAGCATTCTCTCTGACATGAGTAACTTGGTCCGCCCACCCCCATCCATAATGTCTAACATCAGCAGGCCCTCATGGGATAATCCATTCTAAAAATGGCATACCCCATATTCCTATAATTTTATTGTTTAAAGAGTTTTAAATTAAAAACACATAAGTCTCACCATGTATTTTTATGTGTGAATAAATATATTAGTTGCTTGTATAGACACATTTAGGCAATACATGACATTCCAGAAGTGGTTTATAGTTACTGCCTTTGGCTATTTTTATTACCAAAGAATACACAAATTTAACACATTTTTGGGGTTAGAAAATTTAAGTCTTTAGCTTGCAAAAATTATTCTCATATACTTCTCAATACTTTTCTTGGAACATATCTATATGTTTTTCTGTTAGAATAATACACATATTTTGGCAAGCAGTGAAATCTGAGTACATTTTTGGTTACCTCTTGGAGAACAAATGACTTAAAATATAAATAAAAATAGTATAAGATACAAAATATTTCTGCAGGTAAAAAGATCTCTTAAAGAGGACAAATCTAAAATTTTATTTTTAGCGAGCTCAGAGTAGACCTGAGTGTGGAAATCAGATAAAATAATCATATTCTATTAAATAATGCTAATAAAATGATTGGGTACTGCTTACTTTTCTAAAATGTATAGCAGAAATAGACTTTTCTTTGTGCTAAAATGTTTCACAGATACCTATGTAAGTATCTAGAGCCTCCAAAGAAGATATATAATAAACATATTAGTTTAATGTATGCCAAAACCCAGAATTTCCTTATAAAATAATCCTACCACAATGTTTAATGCATGAAGATAAAAATCTTAACTCTTATACCTGGTTGTAATTTTCATTAAATATCAGATGGATTGGGTTTCTATCACCTCCAGCAATTTTCTTTCCCACTTTTAGTAATACGTTGCTTGTTCAGATCAATAGAGCAAGAAATAATCAATAAAGTAGCTTAGATAAGCCTAGGTATCCTGTTTCTGCCTGTTTCTTTCACATCCATCACTTATATTTTCTTTTAAAATTGAATGACAGATTTCATGAATTTCAGCTAAGTCTCAATTATGTATTGTATTGATAATGAAGAACCTACATACAGCTCTTTATTAATTATTTTGGCATATATTTTCTAATTTAAATTAGCCCACACTCTTGAGATTTAGACAATGATTAATGAGCAATTAGATATTCATCAAATGCCTACTATGACAGTTCCTATGCTTGATACTGGGGAAATAAAGGTGAAAAACAGCAACAAAGCCAAACTCCTATAATTACAGGTCTACAGATTCATAGTAGAGCCCGGTATTAAGCACACAATCAAACAAAGTAAAATTGGTGCTCTAAGTGCCATGAAAGGGAATTAACGGCTGTATGAACGCTGAGGGGCCTTAGGAGAAATTCATGAAATTGAGGTTTAAGGATGATGGAAGCAATGAATGGGGTACAAAAATGATTCAGACAAAGTTTCCTGTAGCTGTTATGCCTGGCTTGGTGCAGGCAGTAAGGTAAACAGGGTTGGTGTGGTTCACATAGACAGAGCTGGAAGAATAACGACAAGAAATTAATGTGAAGATGTAGGTCATGTCTTTATTGGCCATGCTAACAGTAACTTCAAGTTAGGACAAACAGCTACATATGCATTTTAAAAATTTCATTGGTTGCAGTGTTTGAAATGGTTGTGTATATGTGTACAAGGATATTAGGTGGAGAAGAAAGATGTGGGGATAAGAATTATTAAATTATTGTTGCCACCCAGGGGAGAGATAAAATGGGCAGGCCTAGCAGGCAAATACAGAGAGATGGATAGACTTCAGATGTAGTTAAGAAGACAATCATGGAGCCTAGAAAGAAGATCAATCTGATGGTAAAAAGGGGCGATGTAAAACATGATTCTCAAGTTTCTGGCTTGTGCCATTGGAAGAATGATGGTATCTTTTAATGCAAACGGATCATTGGATCACAATCAAGTTTTGTAGAAAATACAATGAGTTAAAACTTGGTTGCATTTACTGTGGGATGGCTGTGAATACACAAGGGGAGGTGTGTAGGTAGTGATTGAGCTCATAAGAGAGGCCTGAGCCAGAGTGATAAACTCGGGTTTCAACAGTGTAATATGAAGCAATAGAAGCTTTGCTTTCCATAAAAGCTTATGTTTCTAAAATGTGTTTTTAAATTTGCCATAATACTCTGATGGAGCAATACAAAAATATTGCAAAGTTTGTGTTTTGCAATTTTGTTGTAAACAGCAATATCTGTATGACTCCTTGGGAAATAAAATTAACCTAAAGTTTTTAAAAGTTGCTACAGAGCTGGTTTTATGGGAACTTAGATACAAATAGAGAACGAATCTATATTTTGTTTAAAACTCAATGAGTATAATGGGCAGTCTTCAGGAAGACAGAATTTCAGGTTGGGCATGGTGGCTCATGCCTGCAATCCCAACACTTTGGGATGCTGGGGCAGGTGGATTACTGGGCCAGGAGTTCCAGACCAGCCTGGCTAATATGGAAAAACCCTATCTCTACAAAAAGTACAAAAATTAGCCAGACGTGGTGGCACACACATGTCATCCCAGCTATTCGGGAGGCTGAGGCAGGAGAATCGCTTGAACATGGGAGGTGGAGGTTGCAGTGAGCCAAGTTTGTGCCATTGCACTCTAGTCTGGGTGACAGAGTGAGACTCTGTCTCAAAAAAAAGGGGTGGGGAGAATTTTAAAGGATTGCTAAAAAAAAAAGTCTAGTTTAATTATCATCAAAGTTGTTTGTTGTACATGTTTGGGTGTGTGTGTGTGTATGTATGTGTGTCTGTCCATGTAATACAGTAAACACACATAAACACCCTAGTTGACATTTACACATAGCACACAAATGTTCAAGAAAGTATTGTATTTGCTTTACTTTTGTGAACTCAGTTAATCCTCCAAACAACCCTGTGAGCTAGCTATCTTTTTGTTTTCCCATTCTGCAAATGAGGAGAATGATCACAAGAGAGCTAAACGGCTTTTTAAACATCCTCCAGCTAGTAAAGGGATAGGCTAGAAATCAAACAGTGGCCTGATGTAGTGTTACACACTTGTGTAAATGTCAGTATTATTTTCCACTATTCACTTATTTTCTTCCTTGTAATAAGATTCCATACCCTATGTCATTGTCATGTTTTGCATTGACTTCCTACGGCAGGAATATTTTCCCCCATCTCATCAGGTCATATTTGCTCATTTGATTTGTTCTGACCAATGGAATAGAAACAGAAATGACAGATACAGTGCAAAACCCTTCTCAGGGTGGCCATGGACAGACCCAGTTTTTTCTCCCTTCTTGCTGTAATGTTCAAGAAAATCTAAGCATGTGCTGAAAATAAAACATTCTGAGCTAGGAGAGGAACTCTTCAGAGTAGCCTGTGTTCTGTTCTCTCTGCTAGAAACAGGAGGTCCTTCAGTGCTTTAGCCCATCCAGTCATGTTTCCCCTGATGTATATAAACCAGGCTTGGTTGCCTTTAGGAGTCCTTTAGCTGTCGCAAGTGGGACATACCCAAGTAAGACTCTATTTGCCCTGGACAACTATCCTGAGTCCTGGGGAACTGACTCACAATAAATCCTGGGAATCTGTTGTCCCTTGCTGCCTACCTAAAGTAATAAATTCACTTTATGTAACTTGTTGCATATGGGTGTGTTCTGTAACCAGTGCCCGGTGAACCTGCTCCAAAGCCCTTTCTAAGCACAGGGTTTAAGAGACATTGAGTGCATTTACCAGCTTTGTTACCGCCTCCTTCAACAGCAGTATGTGACTGGCAGAGGCTGCTCCTTCAACCTGAGTCCTAGAATAAGTCACATGAGCAGAGACACTAACAACCTATGGCTCCTAATATAGCGAGAAAGGGAAAATAAATGATTCTGATGTTAAGACAAGCATTAGGAATGAGGAGAATTTAAATTAATTTTTTTCTTGTGGGAGTGATAATGAATAAAAAGTAGAGAACCATTGTTATATAACAATGAGATGTTGACATTTTCTGTCACCATAGCTGTTTCACTGTTAAGAAATATGAAATACTGTGTAGTGACTCCTCATAAAATATAAACCCCCAAACCCACCTCTTCATTCATAAGAAGAAAATTGGTGTACTCAAGATGTGAAATGTTGTAATGCCATAGTATAATATCACCACAGGTATTTTTTAAGTACACATTGCTTTACCGACTACATTTTCTCATTAAACTATAACTTTTCCAATGTACTTTACACAACTTGGTATCTTCTGGTTTATTTCATGGAGAATCATTCATATAAAATATACTTAACTATTACATGCCTGGTATATTTTAAATTTAACAGTTTCATTTTACTACAAGTTTAACACAAAGAGAAATCTGGAAGAAACCCTCTTAAGCTAGTATTCCAAATCAATACCATAAGTAAGAAGACACAGCATGCAATCTTTACCAATGCACTCAGTAGGCCCAACTTCTGAGTTTTCACTGAAAATACATAACTTCAATCTAATTTGTAAAAATGATTAGATGAACCTAATTAAAGACACATTTTCTTTCCTTTCTTTTCTTTTCTTTCTTTCCTTTTTTTTTTTTATTTTAGACAGAGCCACACACTATCACCCAGGCTGGAGTGCAATGGCAAAATCTCTCCACGCTGCAACCTCCCACCTCCTGGGCTCAAATGATTCTCCTGCTTCAGGAGCTGGGACTACAGGCACACACCAACACTCCTGGCTAATTTTCATATTTTTAGCAAAGACAGGGTTTCACCATGTTGCCCAGACTGGTCTGGAACTCCTGAGCACATGTGATCCCCGCCCCCTCGGTCTCCCTACGTGCTGGGATTACAGGTGTGAGACACCGCACCCTGCGGAGACACATTTTCAAAATGGCTACCACTTTTGAAAAGTATCATTGCAATGAAATACTGGAGAGACTGAAGAACTGCACGGATGGAAGGGAGTCTAAGGAGACAGAGCCACTGAAAATCCAGTGTGGAGTGTGGAATCCCGACACATAAAAAGTGAATTAGTGGACAAATTTATTATAGATAATAGTATTTGTTCCAATTCTAATTTTCACCCATTGAAGGAGTAAAAGGAGACAGAACCACTGATTGCAGTGTGTAGTACTGAATCAAGACATGTAAAAAAATAAATTAGTGGACAAATTTATTATAGTTAATAGTATTTGTTCCAATTCTAATTTTCTGGTTTTGCTCATCATACTATGCTCATGTAAGTTATTAACTCTAGGATAAACTGGTGAAGGTTATGCATACATAGTGATCTATTTCTGACACTTTTCTGAGTCTAAACTCATTATAAATATAATAAATAAGTTTTATAGTAGCTAATACTTCTGTCTCTTAATTCTATAACATTTACAAGTAAAATATGGATGTTTTCATAAAAACCTTATATTATTTCTAAATTAGTTTTTTGTTATATAAGGAGCCATCCAAAGTTAGTTGCCAAAAACTATTTTTCAGGAGTTTTGTGGTCAACTATTGGTGGTTTAGACCTGCCTAGTTGATCTTTCTGCCAGGCTCTGTCATGTCACCCGGAAGGTTATCTAGCAGTTCACTGATCATATATTATGGTTGAAAGTCACTCTTTGGCCAAGCATGGTGGCTTACACCTGTAATC
This sequence comes from Sapajus apella, assembly GCF_009761245.1. Classification (NCBI taxonomy): domain Eukaryota; kingdom Metazoa; phylum Chordata; class Mammalia; order Primates; family Cebidae; genus Sapajus; species Sapajus apella. The sequence goes on along the minus strand of NW_022436948.1, from coordinate 21,366,168 downwards.
CCAGCATTTTGGGAGGCTGAGATGAGTGGATCACCTGAGGTCAGGAGTTTGAGACCAGCCTGGTGAACATGGTGAAACCCCATCTCTACTAAAAATACAAAACTTAACTAGGCACGGTGGTGCATGCCTTAGAATCTCTCGAACCTGGGAGGCGGAGGTTGCAGTGAACCAAGATGGCACCACTGCACTTAATGGGAAGAGCTTTGGTGACAGAGTGAGTATCCATCTCAAAAAAAAAAAAAAAAAAAAAAAAAAAAAAAGAAGAAGAAGAAGAAAAGAAAAAAGAAAGGTACTTTTTAATTTACGTATTTTTGTATTTTGGGGGCACAAGTGCAATTTTGTTACATGTGTAGTGGTCAAATCAGAGTATCCATTACCCAAATAATGTAAATCGTACCCACCAAGTAATTTCTCATCATCCATCCCACTCCCTCCCTGTCACCCTTCTAAGTTTTCTTTGCCTGTTATTCCACATTCTACATCAATGTATAAAACTAATTTAGCACCCACTTATGAGTAAGAACATGTGATATTTGTCTTTCTATGTCTGGTTTATTTCATTTATGGTAATGACCTCCAATTCCATCCAAGTTTCTGCAAAAGGCATTATTTTAATTTATTTTTTAATGGTTGAGTAGCATTCTGTTATGTATATATACCACATTGTCTTTAAGTTTTAAAGATGAAAACATGATCTTTCATACTCCAGCAATTTAGCTCAGGCTTTTTCACACAGTGGCCTCAGGGTTCCAAGAACTGAAAGAGGAAAAGCCCCGGTGTGCAGGAGTTTCTCAATCTGTTTCTTAAATCATATCTGTTAACGTCATATTGGCCAAAACAAATTGTATAACTTTGTCCATCTCTTATTGGGAAGAGCTACAATATTATATTGCAAAGTGGTCTACATTCAGAGATAAAGAGAACATGTGGCCATTTTTCATGCAATGCATCCCAATTTCGGAGTTTATGTTAGTCATCTATTCTTTTTACTTGATGTTTTCTTTTGTATTTTAAAATAATTATCTCTTTAGTTCCAGGGAATATGTCTAATGGTCTTTGGATTATATGTATCACAAGACTGGCAGTTTGCAAGAATCTAGTAACTGCTAAGGAATCACTAAATTAATGATTGATTAAAAATGAAAAATGTAATAACATTAAATTTTAAAATCATATTAACATTAAAATGTAAACTGTATTATATATGAAACTTTATTTGTATTAAAAATGCTACATATAGTTTTCTACAAGTTTCTTAGGTTTCAGTTTTGTCATTCATTGCTGATTTTTTCTTCTGATAAATGGTCTATTTTGGCTGTACTAACTTGTAACTCTTCTGTGTTTTTATTTTTCAGAGAGATCTATGTTTACTGATTTGTAATGAAAGGATTGAATGCTATATTTCTCAACTTGTTTTTACTTTTGAAATACTAATAAGGAATGCTACTTAATATAATTGCTTAGTTCCATAGACATTTTTTGAATTCCTACTATGTGACAAGTGGAATGTTTTGTTATTGTTAAAATCAATTTTCTCAATCCTTTTAACTATTGCTAGTCTAGCATTTTCTTGTTCAGGTGTCATGTGGGCAGTTTTGCGTTACTTTTAAACATCAAATGCCTTAGATTTTCCCACCTTGTTAATATCATCTACATCAGCAAAAGAAAGAAATTAATGAATTATTCCAAATTTCAAGAGTGAATATAAAAAATTATGAAGAGTAAAGTTTACAAAAAATACAATTAATATTTATATTAAATTGTACCAAATTAAACTAATTAAGGCATATTTGATTTTAAATATTACCATAAAAATATTAATGATTTTTTAAAACTGAAAGACATGTTTGTCTTTAGTAATTTCAGAAAAATACCTGGTTTTGTTCAGCAGTTTATATGCAGCACCTAGTTCAGTGACTAATAAATTATTTTTTAAAAAGACAAAAACAACAAAAACAAGTAATCCAGTTAGAGCCATGAATAGCTCTGGCTGTCATATCCAATGGGGCAGGTACATATCTAAGAAATTCACCATTTTATACTGTCGCCTTCACTGACATTAAAGTGTGAAAAAAAAAAAAGCCTTTATTTGTAAATTTCTTCTGTCTATGAATAATTTACCTATGCAGACTTTAAGTGGAAGGAAATTAATCCCTAGATTATTTGGGATAATTTTCTAGAACATAAGGATGATTTAGTCTTATTTTCATGTATTGCCTCTTTTGTACGCCCTTCTATGGCCATGGCTTATGTATTTCCCTTACACTTTTTCAAAAGCATCAGAAGAGCACTAATTTAGGATAGCTGTAATTTTGGCATCTCTATGAAAGCAGTAAATAAAGTTGTGTGCTAACACAAGCGCTTGTTCTTTGTTTCTGTGGATTCTCCACAGTCTTAAAAATTTCTTATCAGGAAAATCAATATGGAGAATGGTCATTTCTTAGTGACTTTGTTTTTATAGCAGATAAGAGCATAATTCTTTTACTCTACCTTACTAATGCCCCAGACCTTTGCATATTTAAAAAAAAATAAAAATTAACTTCAATTTAAAAGAAAAATATGAAAAAAGAGAAAAGATTTACATTTCATTTGTATTTTTCTTCATTTGTTTTTTACAACAAATTTCTCAATAATTGATAATAACATTTGAATTAGCCAATGTCCTTCTAATCAAGTTGAGAAAATAGTAGAACCATCAGTTGTTTTCAATCTCCCCTTCCTAGAATCATCAGCATTCTCTTCCTGATTAAAGCAAGCAAGTCATTAATTAATGTAAGCACTCGTTACCCTGAAATTGAACAAGTTTCTAATACACAATCAAATCCAACCACCTACTTAGAATATAACCTATAATTAAGACAGAGCCATTGTATATAGCAAGTAAGAGATAAAAACTTATAGCAGAAATTTGTCAAACCGCACAATCTAAGATTTTAGAGCATAAACTATTTTTTTCTATCAAACCATGTGGTTACAGCAGCAAAATCAAAGCTACCATATTATTTAAGTGATACACAACCTGTAGATCACACTGGGTAAAGAGCACTCAACCATTTCTCAAGGTATCTGTAAGACCTGTGGATCCCCCCAGGGTGTATCATAATAGCAGGAAGCATATTTGAGAAATAGTTCATCCTTTTTCTTTAAAGCTGTCACCAATATGAAGTAGTACTTGAAACTATGTGTTTCTGTTCTTAACCCTGTTGTCTTCTATATTTTCCTTCTACAATTTGATTTTACCTGCATATTCGATTTGTTTTATTTTGAAACAGTTTTGAGAAATATAGCAAACTAAAAGCATCACGTTTATGAACTCTCTTGGATGAATTCTCCCTTGCTTCTTTTAAATATTAATAACAAAGGAACACAACGGTCCAGTCAAATAAAATAAACCTGCTAAGTTGCATTAATCTTCAAAATCATTCAGATTTATTCTATATTTCATGAGTAAGCACGCCACCTTTATCTATGACAAACAACATAATAGCCAATACTATTTAATTGAGGAAAAGCCTGTATAGTTTGTCTTTTCACTGCTATAAAAAAAAAAACAACAACAGCAACAACAAAAAACCCTGAGACTGAGTAGTTTATTATGAAGGAAAGAAGTTTAATTATTTCATAGTTCCGGGTGACTGCAGAGGCCTTGGGAAACTTACAATCATGGCGGGAGTGGAAGCATAGGATTGGTCTTTACAATCCTATGCTTTACATCTACTTAATTCACAGATTTAATGAATTAAATGAAACTATAAAACTAGACTCTTCAAACTTCTTTTTCCGTTTTCGTGTTTTTGCTCTTGGCTTATTTTTGTGATAATATAATTTTTGTCTGCTATATCATATCCACTCTCTATGACAGCTTTCCTGAAGGTTCTAATCTGTACTGATCTCCTCCTTTTCTGGAATACTAAAATACTTATCATATGTGCATCAATATTTAGCATAAGTCTAAATTATTGGTAATCATCAGAGGAGTATATTTTCTCCTAAATAGGGGTACTGGCAATGAATTCTGTTTATATGATCTCAAGAGTTTTCCTCATCCTCATACATGTTCAAGAGTGGAGAAAAATAACTATGCATTACATTGTTTGGGATATCTTTATTAGGTATCTTCTTTGGCTTGAACTTTGACACTTCTTCATGAACAGATGGGTTTAAAGCCAATATTTTACTACCATATTATTTCAAAAACATACAAACTTTTCATGGAGAAATCATGTCTCATACAAGACCACCATAGTTTCCTTCATCTTTTCTCTAATGCTAGGATGCTATTCATTCCTTCCTCACCTCTGCCATCTATACAAAAGCTTACAAAGGTAAAATAGAATGTATTTTACTGCTTACATCCATTATTTAGTTTTATTTACTCCTATCTTGGTTTTGAAACCTTTACAAATCTTCCTTTGTATTATCTTTGGATGTTTATGACTTTTAAATCCCATGATAATCTTTTTTAGCTTATTTTTTAAACTTTATTCCAAACTTATGTTCATTATTCCACTTATAGGGCAATTTTTAAATTGTCTTTTGATGGGAGAAACATTTTGAAGAGGCATTACATTTTCACAAGAGACTATAAATTTCCCCACTAAAACATACACTACATAGAAAAGAATAACCACTGTAACACAATAATTTTCATTAATTTATAGTTGAAACTCCGTCTTTCCATTCCCACTAGTCTACCCTCCCTTAGCAGTTTCAATCTAGCATGTAAAACACAATGGAAAAAACAGCCTTTTGATTGTTTCAGAAGCCATAATCATTTGCAGAACAGCTTATCCCTGAACTCAGGTCTTATCAGGTAAAGAGGAAAAGAAAATCTATTCATTTTTAAAAGTGAAAAAACCAATAACTTTATGTGCCTTTTTCTGCCTATACTGAAATTTGCTATAGACTCTGCTAATTTCTTCTATTACGAATCTCTGATGTTATTAAGTCCCACAGTGATGTTTTTCTGCAATAGAGCCTATAGAAAGTACAGTTCTTGTGAAATTTCATGAAGAGTAGCCCATGAACTGCTTCCTTATACACCCTGCAAGAACACTGTTACTCTCCTCTTGCTTCCTCAGGGCTCTCACTCTGCATTATGTCTGAGGGGAGAAACTAGATTTGAAATTTGTTCGTCAGTAAGGAGAAAATGTCTTTTTTTCAAGAGAGCCTAAAGTCCTAAGTATTATTTACACAGGTTTGAATTAACATAGCTTGCCAGCTACAAGATTTTAAAGTGACTTATGAACAAGTTACTGAATTACAAAGTAGACCACTCGTAGACCTCTTGTGATTATGTTTTACAAAGAAATAGAGATGTAAAAGGTATATGTACATAAAGAATATATCTACCCACTTTTGGGGAAAGGACTGAATTGGCAATGCACCTATACATGTTACTTCTTAAAACAACTTCTTTACAAAATAAATATTAAGTGTTACATTTTACTCTATACAGAAAGTATACCTCAGGCATTAAAATATTATGTTTTCTTTATTCTAAACTACTCCTAAACATGTCTATTATTGTCTGGAGTTAAAGTATTTTTAAGTAGAGGCCAAGGACGTCCAGATGTCCTGCTAACATTAAAATGATAGTTTTCTTTCATCTTTCCATTGGTTATCATTTGCTTTTTGAGGAAACTTTTGTGACTCCTGTTACCATCCAATTCTCCTTGGATAAGCCATTAACCTGATTGGCTGCCAGTCAACCCGAGTCACAGACCACCTAGCCCCCATGGCTCATGACACAGGACCTGTGAGAGTCCCAGCCCTCTAACAAGCATGCTGACCCCATTTATTCTTGAAATTACAAAATTATAGAAATGGAGAGCACAATAGTGATTGGTAGGAATGTGGAAGATGGGAGAAACTTAGGCGTGATTCTAAAATGACAAAACCAGGATCCTTGAGATATTGAGACTCTTCTGTATCTTGAACGTGATGATAGCTACTTTAAATCTACACATGATAAAATTATGCAGAACTAAATACTCACAGAAACACATAAATAAATGTAAAATTGGTGAAACTTGAATCAGTTAGGTGGATTATATTAAACTCAATTTCCTGATTGTGATATTGTACACAATATCACATTGGGAGAAATTAAGTAAAAGCTAGATAAGATCTCTCTGTGGTATTTATGGTAACTGCATGCAAATCTACACAAAATGAAAACTTTAACTAAAAATTAAATAAATTTGACAAAAAGTGCATGCATGATATACTGTTTCACTAATAAAATATAGCATATTCACCCACAAATTTAGAATAAATGCTATAGGCATACTATAATTGGCAAAAGTGTTATTTTAAAAACCATATTTCAATGTTTTTCCTGTTATCTCCTATAAACTCAGAGAAAATCAAACCCTATTTAGATGGAACTGAAATGCAAGGATCTTCTGATTTGGAAACTTTGAAACTTCTGGAATGTAAACAGAAATATTAATAATGTAGATGTTACACTTAATGCACACAATAAAAAAACTGCTACAGCTGCTAGTGTTGAAATCATAACAACAAAGTAAGTAACAAGAAAAATAATCCAACATGTACTAAAAATCCAACCATTTATTTGTAAATATGGGATGTGGAAAAAAATCATAAAATCTTGAAAACTCACATAGACATTGCAAACATGCTATAAATAAGGTATTTAAAGTCACCCAATTATTTCTTCCTATTCTATTACTTTGTTTCTTGAATAAGAACATAATTTTAATATTTCCATGTATTTGTTTCTAGGTTTGCTTTGAATACATTCATATAGTTTCATTCTTCTTTGTAAGTAATCAATGATGTATAAAATTTTTCATAATGACCATAATAACAATAAATTGTGCATTCTTCATTGGTAACAACCTGAAATTTTTTGGATTAAATATTTTCCAACATTGTGTCATTAACTTTTTTTAAATGCTTGCAACCTTTATAAAAGTGTGCAATTTATATTTCTTTCTCATGACTTTTTATTTTTCTTCATCAATAACACATATTGAACAATTTAATTTAAAAATACTCTCAAATATTTTGCCAATACATGGAAACATTAAAATATATTTTTATTAAATGTATCTTTACATGGATGAAAAAATACTCCATGGCAACCATATATGAATGTAAATATAGAGATTCAAAAGTAATAAAATAATATGAATTAACCAAAGGAGAACTAAACACTATAAATTTGTGACAGGCGTCACCTGCCTATGTCACAAATACATGTAAATATATAATGTAGTATATAAAATATTTCTGAAGCTAAATACATTTTATATAAATTATTTTAATATTTTGTTTATTGGCATGAGCCATAATGCTCACATAATAGCAAATTTTTTTTTTTTTTTTTTTTTTTGAGACGGAGTTTCATTCATTTTTCCCAGGCTGGAGTGCAATGGCGCGATCTCGGCTCACCGCAACCTCCGCCTCCTGGGTTCAGGCAATTCTCCTGCCTCAGCCTCCTGAGTAGCTGGGATTACAGGCACGCACCACCATGCCCGGCTAATGTTTTGTATTTTTAATAGAGACGGGGTTTCACCATGTTGACCAGGATGGTCTCGATCTCTTGACCTCGTGATCCACCCACCTCGGCCTCCCAAAGTGCTGGGATTACAGGCTTGAGCCACCGCGCCCGGCTAATAGCGATTTTTTTTAATGAAAGCAGTGACAGACGAATTCACTTCAAATTTTATTATTAATTTAACAATTCCAACAAATAATATAGTCTGAGCCTATATTAGTTTGCTAGGACTGTTGTAATGAATGACCACAAACAGGCTTAACACAAATTTGTTTCCTCACAATTCTGGAGGCCAGAAGTTTGAGATTAAGGAAGAGTTGGTATATTCTGAGCCTTCTCTCCTTTGTTTGAAGATGGACATTTTATCTCTTTGTCTTTACTTGGTCAACCCTCTGTACAAGTTTGTCTCCAAATGTTCTCTTCTTATAAGTAGACCAGGCATATTGGATTGGGGTCCACCACAATAACCTCATTTTAACTTAATTACCTCTGCAAAGATCTACTCTTTTATACTCTATTATTATGGTCAGTCTTGGCGGAACTGGGGGTTAGGATTTCATCATATGAGTTTTAAATAGGTACAGGTAAACCCATAAAAAGAGTCCAACACCATTCTGGTTTGACTTCCCTCCCCAACCTCCCAAAACAAAACAAAACAAAAAACGTCAACTGCTAATATATTCATGACACATTTTTCATGTCCCTGAGATTCCAGTTCTCCATTTCTGATACTGCTTTATGTCCTAATTACTATCCCAGTAGAGCACTTTTAAAAACAACTTGTAGTCCAGTAAAGGAACATGTGAGGTTAAGTTATAAATAATGTCTTGGAACTTTTCATTTATCCAAATCCTTGGAACTTTTTAAATATTACAATTTCATGACTATGATTTTATAATTAATAAAAGGTCCCAGCAAACATCAAGATATATATATATATATATACATATTAATACATATGTGCATATATATGTGTATATTTGAAATATACTGCTTACATTTAAATAAGATAATGTAAATGGTCTTATTAAATGACATTTTATAGCTGATTAAATTATTCGATTAAAATTTAAAAATGTGCTGTCAAACAGGCCTATCTTAAGAGGAAATTCATGAGCCATGTAGAGTTCAAGAAGAGATGAAACATATCAATTTATTTAATTCACTTCAGATAAACTGTTACTGAAAGAATGCTAAATATGGCTTCACCTTTGATGTAGGAAGTTGGCAATGGGGATGATACCACTGAAACAGAAAGGAGGAATGTGACAACAGAATCAGGCTGATAAAGGCAGAGACTGATGCAAGCTGCCAATTTTCTTTTTCTTTTTCTTTCTTTCTTTCTTTCTTTTTTTTTTTTTTTTTTTT
>NW_022436948.1:21241436-21356872 GCF_009761245.1 Sapajus apella | reverse complement strand
TTCATCATATGAGTTTTAAATAGGTACAGGTAAACCCATAAAAAGAGTCCAACACCATTCTGGTTTGACTTCCCTCCCCAACCTCCCAAAACAAAACAAAACAAAAAACGTCAACTGCTAATATATTCATGACACATTTTTCATGTCCCTGAGATTCCAGTTCTCCATTTCTGATACTGCTTTATGTCCTAATTACTATCCCAGTAGAGCACTTTTAAAAACAACTTGTATTCCAGTAAAGGAACATGTGAGATTAAGTTATAAATAATGTCTTGGAACTTTTCATTTATCCAAATCCTTGGAACATTTTAAATATTGCAATTTCATGACTATGATTTTATAATTAATAAAAGGTCCCAGCAAACATCAAGATATATATATATATATATACATATTAATACATATGTGCATATATATGTGTATATTTGAAATATACTGCTTACATTTAAATAAGATAATGTAAATGGTCTTATTAAATGACATTTTATAGCTGATTAAATTATTCGATTAAAATTTAAAAATGTGCTGTCAAACAGGCCTATCTTAAGAGGAAATTCATGAGCCATGTAGAGTTCAAGAAGAGATGAAACATATCAATTTATTTAATTCACTTCAGATAAACTGTTACTGAAAGAATGCTAAATATGGCTTCACCTTTGATGTAGGAAGTTGGCAATGGGGATGATACCACTGAAACAGAAAGGAGGAATGTGACAACAGAATCAGGCTGATAAAGGCAGAGACTGATGCAAGCTGCCAATTTTCTTTTTCTTTTTCTTTCTTTCTTTCTTTCTTTTTTTTTTTTTTTTTTTTGAGACAAAGTTTCACTCTTGTTGCCCAGGCTGGAGTGCAATGGTGCAATTTCAGCTTAGTACGCTTCTGCCTCCCAGTTTCAAGCAATTCTCAGCCTCCCAAGAAGCTGGGATTACAGGCCCCTGCCACCATGCCCGGCTAATTTTTGTATTTTTAGTAGAGATGCGATTTCACCATGTTGGCCAGGCTGGTCTCAAACTCCTGACCTCAGATGATCTGCCTGCCTCAATCTCCCAAAGTGCTGGGACTACAGGCATGAGGCACCACGCCCAGCCAAGCTGCCAATTTGGAAGACACTAAAGAACAATCTTACTTAAATATAATATCAGAGAAGATGTAAGAAAAATATTTTTGTTTATTTATGTATCAGTTTCTTGTTATGGCTATAATAAATTACAAAAACACTGTGGCCTGAAACAATGTAAATTTATCTTACAGTTCTAGAGTTTCTGTGTCCAGAGTGAAAACTTAGGTACCAAAACAAAAGTGTCAGCAGGACTGATATTTTTTTCCTAGAGCCTCCAGGGGAGAATCCATGCTTTGCCAGCTTATAGGAGCACCTGGCATTGCTTAGCTCATGGCCCCATAATTCTAATTCCTGCTGCCTCCTTCTTATCACCTCTTTCCTCTGCTGTGTTCAAATAGTGTTATGACTCCCTCTTACACGGACACTTGTGATTCTATTTAGGGATCACTCAGACAATCCAGAATAATCTCCTGTTCTCAAGATCCTTTCCTTAATCATATCCACAAAGTTCTTTTTGCCATATAAAGCAACAATCACAATTCCAGAAATTAGGAGCAGAATATCTGTGGGAGCCTACCACAATCAATATGCCCTCCAATTTCTTAAATGTGACTTCAGAGAATACTGGAAATTCATCAACCTACAGTATCTTTAAAGGAGTATTTCGGGAACAGAGTTAGCATGTCAAATTACGGGCTCATCTAATTATACATAGGAAGCTTGAGACTTCCTGTGGAGCACAAAGCAGGGATGCACATATGGCTATTTCTCACCCAGATTAGTCCATTCTCACACTTTAAACGAAGAATCTGATGTCTAAATATATAGTGCTGTATGCCTTGCTGGTTATGCCATGAGCATGCTTAAAATTGTTATAGATATCAAAATATAAATAGAATCCATTGCACTTGAAAACTATTTCCAGATTAAATTGGCTTTCATATAATCAATCTTTTCCTCTGAATTATCTTCTTTGGTAGGTACCTGAGCAAGGCAACCGTTCTCATACATATAGATGCATCACTTTAGAATATATTTCTGGTGATTTTATATACATTCATCATGCCTCTATAGCTAGATTGAAAACTCCTTATGGGCTAGAACAAAGTATTCCACTTTACATTTGTTTTGCAAGCTGGAATAGCCTCTACTCATTATTTAAGACAGTCCTCAGAATTCGCTTCCTTCCCTTACAGGTCTGAGAGAGCTGTCACATGTACTGAATTTAATTCTTGTGGTCCATTGTCATATGAAATTCACCTATACCCTATGCAGATGCTGCCCTAGGAGTTCATGTTTTGAAAAGATAATTAAGGTTAACATTTTCCGTATATTTTTCTCTGAAGAGAATTGTGTTCATAATCCAAGACAACATGGGAACATAAGGACAATGTAATGATTTCTTATGTAAGAAATACACTTAATGAACAGTTTGTTTTGTTTTAATTTCAACATTCTGATCATCCAAGTGTGGTGTTGGTATAAACCAGTAAGTCATATCAGTCAATATCTGTTCTGACTGATCAGTTCATTGGACCATATCAGTAAATGTTGTGAATACCATTTCCTGACTTTCCTTAGCTTTTGGAGGTCATTAAAGTTCCCCCCTCTTTATTCTACAGACTGATAATAATATTATTTTTTGTTTTCTGTAGTTATGAAATATAGACATATTATCAAACATTTGACAATCTTAGGTCAGTAATCTCCCAAAATATTTATTTATGTATTATGCAGTTATGTACATATTTACTTATACATTTATTAAAATTTCATAGTCCAGGAAGCTTCAAAACCTACTAACAAATATATTAAATCATTTTGATGTTTCATGGACCAATTCTCCTTAACAAGAGACTAAATCGAGGTATTCATTCACCAGATAAAGCAGTTTATTTGTAGAGGATGGTTTTACCTGAGACCAAAATGTTATTAATACAATTTGTGTGTGTGTGTGTGTGTGTGTGTTTTAATTTCATGTTGTTTCACACAATAAATGAGAAACAAATGTTTTAGCTCAATTTCTTTGTAAAGTTTATAATGTATAGAATTTGAAATAAGAAATAAGCCATAGAACAAGATTAAAATAAACTCATAAAATTAAAATAAACCCTGTATAAAACACTACCCATTCTATACAAGTTTATAAAAGCACTACTTTAAAGGTGATAGCACATGTGTTAAATGTGATAGACAGTGAGGTATGATGAACAGTATGTTAAATGCAGCCTTCAGATGCGTACAAGAAAAACTATGCTAGGGCAATTAAGACATAATAATTTTTGATATACTGAAACATAAATTTTAGAATCCTAAAATCTTAAAGTTGGCAAATGTCTCAAAGTCCTTTTCACTGAATCACATTACCTACAGAAATGTGTCCTAATATACTTGGCTGCACTTTATCTTAGTTTTTCTTAGAACATGCACTACCAAGGCATCCTACCTCAGCCTACTGCTGTTAAGAAAGGAAAACGTTTTAGAGGTTTCCCTAAAACCTAACATCCCTCTTCTTCTATTAATTTTATCTCTTGTTCTTGTTTCACTTTTGAAGCTAGAAAGACTATTTAATCCCTTTTAAGAAAGTAATAGAATTTAAATAACTTGAACATCAGCAGGTCTCTTTTTAGTTCTCCCCATTCAAAGTTATAATGTCCACTGTCTCCTACTTTTTGTCATGTAGTTAAATCTTTTATAACATTTTACCATCAAACATGCAATGAACTGAGAGAAAAAGTTTTTTATCCATTTTTAAATAACCTTATTTATTTTAACTGAAGAAACTATGACATACAAAAAAAATGCTCAAATGTTAGGCATTCAGTTGATGAATTTTGATTGGCATGCACCAAGCAACTGTCAACTAAAACAAGTTAGAGTGTTTGCATTGCTCCAGGAAGTTTCTTCATACCAGCTTCATTTGATTCCCACCCATTAGATGCAACCACTGATCTGCTTTCTGCACTGTGAATAACCAAAGAGATAACAAGTTCCCATCTGTCAGGAAGAGAGAAAACTTCAGAAGCTTTGACAGTCTTTAGGGTAGGTAAATAAGAGAAAAAAAAAATCCTGTTTAATATACCAAAAAATAATTTAGAAAAAAAAAGGAAACAAAAATCACCTCCTCTGCATATTTTTATAATGAGAAAGAAATATCCATGCAACAAATGATTTTTCCTAAGAGACATTTGTAATTGTAAATACTGCATAGTCACATTAAAAAAAAAAAAAAAGAGTTTGACACGAGTGCCCGGTTTAACTTTCATCACTAATTATTCTTCCAAGTTACCACTCCTTCATAAGGTGATTGGTGCCTTTCACTGTTTTTAATGAATGTCTTTATTTATAAACATATCTATGTGAATGCATTTACCCTACTGAGAAATGAAATTTAGTGGGGCTTTCACTCTGCACTTCACTGCCAAGAGGAAACGCTTGTGATACGTTTTTAGATGATTAAGTGGAGAGGCTCAACCGTCATGGTAGAATAAGGTCAATGGAATTGTGTCTTTTAGTAAATGGTTTCCTCAAAACTGTATCTCTGGTCAACTGCAAAGTCTGGCTTATTTCAGTCCCTAAATATGTATCTAATCTACCTAATTTTAGTTCATCTGCATGAACACCACAGTCATTCAAACTTCTTCATTTCAAATATTAAAATAGTTTCCTAGCAACCACTATCATTTGTACATGCTGGCCTTCCTCCTATCTAAAAATGTAACTTTTCTGGTAAAAACCCTCTATTGGCATGCCAGATCTAAAATAGAGATCACATTAGTAAACATAGTCTATAAGACCCTGGACTCACTACACTAGCTCCCATTCTTCTCTCCTTTTCAACCACTGGATCAAATTACGATCTCTCTTACTTATAGAGTCTTTGCATGTGCCTGTTGTTCTTATGTATTTCCCATTTCATCTAATTAATGCCTATGCTTTCCTTATATAAGTGCTTAATGACTAATCATTGCAAAGTATCTATGAGTTAAATACCTTTATTTTAATTGTGATTCATGGAACCCTCATCATTGTAGCAATTGCCATATCTGATATTTAATTGTTCTAATTTAATATTTTGATGAATTTATATCTCTCTCAACTGAAAGAACACATATAATTAAGTTTTCTCTAATACCTGGCACAATATCTAGTGAGTAGTAGGCAGTAGGGAGTTAATAACTTTATATTGAATTAATTAGCAAATCTGTTTTTAATGAACAAGACACCACAAATCAACCAGTGATCACAGGTAGTTTCAGATAAATTGATAAGGAGAAGGTTGACTAGGTAATAAATTTATAAGATTTGATAGCAACAACTAAGAATTTCTTTAAAACAGCCACAAAGTAAAATGTCTTAACATTGGGTTATTTAGTTATCAGTTTATTGACTATTATGGACACATTAACTTTCACCAACAATGAAAGTTTAAACATTGAATTTTTACTATGTCAAAGATTATAAAAATATAACTGACTGGATTTCATAACATGTACTATTATCTGTACTGAAATAATGTATTCAATAAGTGAACCACACAAGAAAGAGTTTTAAAATAATAATATAAAGAGTATGGACATTTAGAATCAAAATTATATTATATTATACATATTAATCTCACAATATATGCATTTCTATAAATGAAATGAAATTATATCCAGTTTCCTTGTTAAGAAAATCAAACCTGTTGTTTTCCTGGAAAAGAATGCAATCTATCTATATTTTCATAATGTACAAATATTACGTGCCTTCATAAACAGTCCCAACATGGATAGAAAAAGTATATGTGGAGACAAAGAGATACTTTAAAAATTGATTGGTAATAGTCCTCACTGAAAGTTAAATTTGATGTTATGCCCAGTTATGTAGCTATTGAAATAGACAGGCTAGACAGACCAAAGAGAAGACAGATGTCCTGAAAAGAACTCTGTCTTTCCCACGTACATTCTGCTATTTCTTTCCTTTTCTCTGCAGATTCTAAGGACATTCTTTCTGTGCAAACTGTTTCAGACGAGGCAATTCAGATAAACTAAAACATAAGATGTAACTTTTGATCAAGATCTCTAGCTCATGCCTGTAGTCCCAAAACTTTGGAAGGCAGAAGCCTTCCAAAGAAGGGAGGACTGAAGCAGGGAGGACTGCTTGAGCCCAAGCAGTGGCAACACTGTGGCAAAACCCCACCCTTACAAAAATATTTTAAAAATTAGCTAGTGTTCGTGTCCTTTGTAGGGACATGGATGAACCTGGAAACCATCATTCTCAGCAAACTGACACAAGAGCAGAAAATCAAACACCGCATGTTCTCACTCATAGGCGGGTGTTGAACAATGAGAACACATGGACACAGGGAGGGGAGCACTACACACTGGGGTCTGTTGGGGGGAAATGGGGGAAGGACGGGGGGTGGGGAGGGGGGAGAGATAGCATGGGGAGAAATGCCAGATATAGGTGAAAGGGAGGAAGGCAGCAAATCACACTGCCATGCGTGTACCTATGCAACAATCTTGCACGTTCTTGGCATGTACCTCAAAACCTAAAATGCAATTTAAAAAAATGAAAAAAAGGAAGAAGAAAAAAAAATTAGCTAGTGTGGTGGGGCACACCTGTAATCCCAGCTACTCAGCAGGCTCAGGTGGGAGGATTACTTGAGCCTGGGAGTTTGGGACTGCAATGAGCCATGATGGAGTCACTGCACTCCAAGCTAGGTGACTAAGACCCTGTATCAAAAAAAAAAAAAAAAAAAAAAAAGTGCAACTGTTCTTCCAAGAAGCTAGGGACCAAAAGTACCAAGGTATCACTCAAAGGGGTTGCCATGACAAATTTCTAAAAATTGGTAGCCCTACCAAAAAAATAAATAAATAAATAAAACATTGAAACACTTTACAAACATTCTACAAAATCTCAGACATTTGATGTAGATAACGAACTTTCAGCAGATAAGGGATTCATGGCATTTCAGAGGCTTTCCAGCCTCTCGGAGAAAGCTTTAGTTTTTATATTGTTCAGAGGTTCTATTATTTAAACATTTTAATATTATTCTACCCCATATAGTGCATAGAGGGAATAGAAATGTTGCCCGATTCTGTAGGATACCAAGTGTGATCGTTAATTGTATTAAGTTGACTAGGTTATGAGATGCCCGGATAAATGGCAAAATATTATTTCTGTGTACGTCTGTGGGTGTGTTTCCAGAAAAGATTGGCATTTAAAATAATAGACTGAGTTAAAAAATATCCACCCTCATCAGTGTGGGCAGACATTATCCAATCTGCTGAAGGAGAAATAGAATGAAAAGGCAAATAAGGACAGGTTATTTCTCACTTCTTGAGCTACAACTTTTCCTGCCGTCAGTCATCAGAGTTTCTATCTCCAGACTTTGGGCTCGAGTTCTGACATGTACAACATGATTACTATAGTTAATAATCATGCACTGTTTACTTAAATTTTGCTAAGAGAGTAGCTTTTAGGTGTTCTTACCATTTCCCCCACACACACATGCACCAATGGTAACTACAGGTTGTGATGGATATATATATATATTTTTATTATCCTTTAAGTCCTGGCATACATGTACAGATTGTACAGAATTGTTACATAGGTATACATATGCCATGGTGGTTTGTTAATTAATATATATACATATATCAAAAAAATCACATTGTAGACCTTAAAGATATGTATTTTTAGCAATATTTTAAAAAAATAGAGTAAGAAAATGGCATTGGGATGTGGAGTGGCAAAGTTAGAATAAACAGCTTCTCTTCCCACAAAAAGATTCCATTCAGAATGGTTATGTATTATCTAATATTAATGTTTATTTCAGTTTATACAGCTCCTCTCCTTTTAGGAATCGCATGCACCTTTTGCTCCACTGCTACAACTCATTTTCACTAACTTTATTATGCAAAGCATATCACTTTGTACTCCCTGCTTGCTTGTGGCTTTCCTTCCTTTCTTCACTATCCAAGACTAATTAATATGTTTTGCTATGAATCATCCACTCCAGCTTCTACTCTTCAGCTATAAACAATTAGCAGTGACTTGGGAATTTCTAATTCTTCCTTCTCACGTATACTAATGCTCTGTAGTGAAAGGGAATAGCAATATAATATTTCTTCCCACTGAGACGAATAATGCCATTCCCTACAGCCACCCCTCTCCCCAGCCACCACAACCACCACATACACAGAAGGTAGAAGTAGCTACTATCAATTTAATTCCATGCAGCAGTGCCCTGTCCCTACCTCCTTCATTAAGGTTGACATTAAAAATGAAATAAACCCAAGAAGGGCTTAAGAGATGGACTTATCCATCAGAGAGATACAAAAAAAAGATACATGGGTATAAAAATACAGTAAAACTTTAGCAGTATGCAGTCTTTAATATTTGTATTGTTTATTTAGGAATAAAAGCATTTATATGAAATTACATGCTGTCTATATATATTGCTAATCAGCTGGACAAGAATGTTTCATCTCTCCTCTTAATAAAGCTGTTGATAGTTGAAGTGAGAAAAGCAAATATTCTTTATGTTAGCTTAGTGAAGGCCAAATAATGATACAATATTATTTTCCAGCCAATAAACATCTTACTTAGCAAAGACAGTGAAAGCAGGAACATATAATGAGAAACTGGTTTTAAAAGGACTGGAGTAAGTAACACATTGTGTACATTTTCTGGACATCATATCACTATTTCCTTATGGCCTTGGTTTGGGTAATGTGAACTGCTAGACGAAACTGCTCCAACCACTTATAATGTTCAAACACACACACACACAGAAATAGTGTATTTTTTACTCACCTGTCTAAATCTTGTTTTCCTGGTTTATAGTTATTACCTCTACAATCCAGGTAACTAGATTTTTTTCTATCTTCTAGTTTTCTATCCTTAAGTCTCCTCTTAAGTTTTTCTTCTTTTAGAGTTTTGCTACTGGAAATAATGAGAAAGGCTTTTCAGTGGCAATTCTATCACAACAGTGATAAAATATATCTCCCTACTGGGTGGAGTTCAACCACCACCCTGCCCTTAGTACTCCACTATGAAACACGCCTCTTTCTTAAAAATCATCACATAATATTGGCACATATGACGGCAATCCACATTCCATTGGCTAGAACTAGTCATCTAGCCAAACCTAATGGCAAGAGAGACTGGAGAAATAAAGGCTAGATATATGCCCAAAAAGAGAAAACTGATGCTTAGTCAACATCCTTTGTAAACATGTATTTGCAATTTTTGTTTTTAAGACTGAAGTTTGCTCTGTAGTTAAGAATAAAAGGGTGAGTTGTCATTTTTACATGTGATAATTTCAAATATACATGTTTAATCAGTGTAGATTGTATTCAATTAACTTGTCTTAAGTTTGTAAATATGGGCAATCTCACAGGGACAAAACTTTTTTTCCTTGTTTTCTTTTGACATAATCAGCAATTTTATGTAATAGTGTTGAGTTGTAATTAGAAAGATGAGTAAGATAACATCTATCTCTTAAGATTCCTTATTATTGTTATTATTCATAAACTACTTCTAAGAATTTGAATCATTTTAACTGTAATGGCTTCTTTGAAAGCCATTTAAGGCAAATACACAATCAATTGAAGTTCTGTGTGTTTTATTTTATTTTATTTTATTTATTTTTTTTTTTTTTTGAGACAGAGTCTCGCTCTTGTTACCAGGCTGGAGTGCAATGGCATGATCTCGGCTCACCACAACCTCCGCCTCCTGGGTTCAGGCAATTCTCCTGCCTCAGCCTCCTGAGTAGCTGGGATTACAGGCACGCACCACCATGCCCAGCTAATTTTTTGTATTTTTAGTAGAGACGGGGTTTCACCATGTTGACCAGGATGGTCTCGATCTCTTGACCTCATGATCCACCCGCCTCGGCCTCCCAAAGTGCTGGGATTACAGGCTTGAGCCACCGCGCCCGGCCCTGTTTGTTTTAATACTTATGCAACATTTTTATTTTCTGGTTAAATGTTTGCAGATTAATACATTTTATTAGGAAAATTAGAAACTCCAGTTTATGTAATGCCTACCTTAATTTACTTAGCATAATGTCCTCCAGGTTCATCCCTGTTGTCCAAAAGAACAGGATTTCCTCCTTTTCAAAAGCTGAATAGTATTCTGTTGTTTATATATTCTATATTTTCTTTACCTATTCACCTGATGATGGTCACTTCAGTTGAAACCATAGCTTTGCTATTGCGAATACTGTTGAAATGAACATGACAGTGCACATATATTTTTGACATAAAGATTTCATTTCCTTACACTTTATACCCAGAAGTGGAATTGCTAGATCATATGGTAGTCCTATTTTTAATTTTTTTTGAAAAACTCCATACTGTTTTTCATAATAGCTGTACTAATTTACATTCCCAACAGTACACAAGGCTTTCTTTTATTTCCACATCCTCTTCAACACTTGTTATCTCTTGTTTTTAGATAGTAGCCATTATACCAAAGTGTGAAGTGATATCTCATGACTTTAATTAGCATTTCCATGATGTTTAGTGATTATGCACATTTTTTTCATATACTTGGCCATTTGTATGTCTTATTTTAAAAATTATGCTACAGGTCCCTTGCCTATTTTTTAATTGGGATTTTTTGTTTCTTTGTTTGTTTTCTTGCTACTGAGGTGTTTGAGTTTCTTATACATTTTAAATACCAACTCCTTAAGTATATTTGCCATATGTTTACTAACTGTCAATTATGCTAAATGATGATAATATTGTGATAAAACACAAAATTTTTTCTTTGCCCCACACAAAGTTTATATTCTAGCATGGTAATACAATAGCTATCAGTTGAACACTTGCTATACTTTTACTTAATCCTGAAATCAAAATAGGCATTTATTACCTCCATTTTGATTCCAAGAAAAGTAACTTGTCCAAGGCCTCATTAGTCATAAAAACAAAGATGGGACACAAACTCCAAAGGGATTGTTGGCACCATGCCAGTCTCTGTATATCACCTATGAGGATGGTTTTTTTCTTATATAATTAATACCACATTTTTTTCTATAATGTCATTGGAAAGTAAGTATATATTTTCCATGCTTAATTTTAAATTATTTTCTGTCCTGGCATTTGAATAAATTATGCCAAAATGCCTTGTTGTCTTACCACCATTTTCTAATAAACCAGTGTGTTTTCCTTACAGGTAGCTTTTACAATTTTCTTTTTCACTTAAAGTGGAGAGATTACTTGCTGATACATACTTTTTTAAACAATGAAGAAATAGTGCCATCTTCTGTCTATGTTTTATTCAACAACTGGGAATAAAGAAACATTGGTTATTATACACAAGCAAAAGGAAGCAAAGAATTTGGAGATATAATGATTTGGCATAATGTGCCACATCTTTGAACTCATGCAAAGGGGCTAATTATTTGAGAGGCCTCTTAGGGCAAAGACATGTTTAAAACAGTTCTGTGTGATTAATTATTCAAAACCTTTGACTATTTATTCAAACAATGGGGAGAAAGGTAAGGAGGCAGGGGAGACGGCTGAGAGTAATGGAAACAGGTGGCAAGTGTTTGTAACTATTTGGTGTTTACAGTGTTGAAGGAATACAAAAGCATTTTCTCTGTTTTTATAACATCTGTTAATTCCCCATTCATTGATATCTTCACAAAAATATGCTTGATATTGAAAAATTCTCCAATTCCTTATTTGACAAAAGTTGGAAACATAGGAATACATTTTTAAATGAGCGTATTAATTTCTACATTAATAAATATATTTTTATCTACATGTGGTTCATAGATTTTAAACTAAAGTCAGAATAACTAACATAAATAAAAATATTTTTAGATTTATGATGTAGCTCAAGAAACCAATTTCTTATAAATCATATTTGGAAAAATACCTTATTAGGACCAATTTACTTTCATGCATTGCTGCCCTCTCAAAGGCAAAACACAAAAACAAATAAAATCAATGAAATAATTCTATAAATCTTAGTAGTATTGAAAGAGGATATTTGAGTTGCTTTAAATTTTATTTTTATAATGTATCTCCAGAAGATTGAAGTTTTACGACTAGTCAAATTTTTATAAACACATCAGAAATCATGTTTAAAAACTAGATAAGGAATTCTTCTTCTAAGAAATTAGAAGAAATCAAAAACGAATTAATAATAATTGGTTGAAGCCCTCTTATCTACAAGACTCCAAAGATACAAGAACAAGAATATAAGTTAAAGATAGCTTCATTTCACACTTCAGAAAGCTGGTCGTTGGCACAAAAGTTTGCTTGCTTTGTATGATCATTTTGCATATTCAGAGGTGAACCCCTAACTGGGACAGAAAAACATATGCGGATGAAGCACAGAGTGCCAGCATGTCATCAACAAATTGACATTTCTCAAAGGAAAAACTGCTCCTTGTATTTTGGCTAAAATCACTTACAGTTCACTTTTTTGTAGAATTCTCTTTCTGTAAGATGTATTCTAATGGTTTAAAGTGGATTTGTTTTCCATTCTTTCTTCTATTAATTTCCATTCTGGTGTGGAATCTAATCTCCAAATAGCTAAACACATTTAAATGTATGTAAATTGCTGATTTTGTCTGATATCAAAGCAATCAGTGCTGGACAGAGTTTAGAGTTGCATGAAATTAATGGGGCAACTGAGTACCATAATTTTAAGAATGTTGGTTATCTGAGATCTGAAAGGCCACTGGACCTGAGGACAAAAATCTCTCATCGATTTCTAAATACTCCATGTGAAGGGCTGCAGCCCGCTTCTAATGCGTGCTAATATCCACATCCTATTTACCTGATCTTGGGACTTTACCTGTTGATTACAAATATGAAACACGCTATAGAAAACTATGCACTTCATATTTATTTAGTGTATTCAACTCAAAAGGCTTTTGTGTGAACTAATTTCAGATTTTCTGGATTCACATTACCTCCAAACGCATTAATGTCAGTGCTTCTTCATTTCGTTCTGCACATTTTCATTATACAGCATTATGTGAACATTGGCCTAGTATATGGGCCACTTACATTTATCTAAAAGGGTATGTGTGTGTATATACTCTCCTTAGAGCTTATATAAACATATCTTACATTTCTATTTTATGTGATTAAAATTTGCATAATTACCTTTTAACTGAAGACATTTTAAAAATATGTCAATGTAGACATAAATTACTGTGAATAACTTAACTTGTTTGATTCCTCATGAAACCCAGCACTATAATTATTTCTTAAGGGATAGACACAGATTTCAAGCTACTTTCTCAATGACACAAAATCATAATCAGACAAAGTCGTTAAGGGCAGTTTTTCTAGACTGTAACCATTAAGCTCTTTTATCTTCTAATGATCAATAAGACATTAGTTTGCCTTCCTGATGTCTTTATTCTATGACCTACATTTCTTTGAAGTACATTTCTCTGAATCAGAACATTTCATCTATGGACACTTGCCAACCTTCTACAGAAATCAATAGTTTGTCCTTTCCATTATTTTCAATATACTAAATAGCCCATGAACTCTATGCTCAGGGAGGGAAACATCTCATTATTTTACACTCTTTTAATTGATCTTTTCATAATTCATTTATACCATTCATAGAATTCTTATATTAAATTTAGTAGGAAAAGTTCATTGGCTCATACATCTCAGTAATATCCATATTTGACCCCTTCCCTGTTTCATTTTTACCTTTTCTTTATATTTTAATCTAGTCAGTTAACTGTATGTAATTTGAATTATGTTCTTTTGTGTTCATGATATGTATCAGTAAATATGTTTGTCCTATGTAGGGGCTTGGAATTACAGCACTGTATTATTTCTATTGGTAAAAAATGGAGAAGATACCATTTCAATCTCAGTAAATATAAACCTTTGAAAACAGAAATAAAATACAATATGCACTTTAAGGTTTGTTATGACTTGAGTAGACAAAGAGATGACTTGTGATTTTCTGATGTTGGTGATGATTTTTGAGCTCATAGGTAATATAAGTGAAACTTTAGTTTTACAATAGTGTACAAAAAGGGTGTGAAAACTAAGAAATTGGGGAGATTGGCAAATAGGCGTCTGTAATTACAGATGCATCAAGTTATTAAACTAAATGTTATATTCAATTCTATAAAGTAGAAAATTTTATCAATCAAAAATATTTAAATATTGGCAATTTCAAATGATTTAAGAAAATTAATAGAAGAACAAATGACTTTTCTTTTTACCTGAAAGAATTAAACATATTATAGGTATATTTGTGAAATACAGCCTAGATTAATAAAATAAAACCTAAAAATATAACTTATATGAAGCAAGAGTAATCATTTAAAAAAGAAAACATTGAACTGAATTAAGATATTTGTGGAGGTCAGCATTGCAGGATACTTCTAGACCACTGAAAGGACATCAAAATCATCTTCTGCCGATTATTCATGTATTTTATTTCCAGAAGCCAAAGTGCAGTAAAGACTTTTTTTAGGTCTATGATGATTTTATGGCACCTATACTGGTGAAAAAAAAATCTTTGTCTACAGAAGAAATTTATAAGCCTAAAATAAATAGTATACTAATACCTTATTAACTTAAATATGGAGGTTGAAATTTAACTAGTGTTGTATTTTTTAAAACATTTTTAAACACAGTAACCAGCTTCACAGTGATATTTGACAAGAAGCATTTGGTTTCATGTCACTAAGAGTATGCAGATAATTTTTCTACTTGGGGAAAAGAATCAGTGGGAGGAGGCTTTGAATTTAGGTTAATGTTTAGGGCTCATTCTTTGACTTTTCAGAAACTTATGAATAAAACGCAGAAATATTTTTTCTGCACTGAGTGGGAAATGATAATCATCTTAACCACGTTAAAAAATGGGAAATAAAATTTATGTAATAAAGATAAAAAATGGAATGATGAAAAACATTTGGATTACTTGATAAGTGAAGAGAAACAGTACATCTCAAGTTGCAAAAGTAAGATTTACAGAAATTATTATTTAGATACCCAAAAGATTCTCAGAGATTTCAACAATTTTTTTAGGCAGTATAAGAAATTTTATTATTCTTATGGTTAACAAATTCATTTAAAAGCTTTATTTGTTATTAGTTTGTGACCCAGAGACATGCCTTGATTACATTTTGAAACATTATAAAATAGCATTGATATTAGCTTGACAGATGGGGTGAGCTATGAATTTGGAAATGACTACAATAGCCCAGTCAAGGAATGATGAATGCTTACACCAATAATGTTGTACTTAATGGAGTGCAAGTAATGGATACAAGTGATATGAAAAAATATCCTTTGGGCTTGTCCACATGTTATACATGGTATATGGGAAAGAAGACATGGAGATGATGCTAAGATTTGTAATTGGCATGGCTGAACAGGTGTTGATACTGTTAACCTAGAAGAAGAAAATTAAATAAAATCTATGTGTTTTCTGTTGCAATGGTAACAAATTACCACATACTAAGTGTCCTAAAACAACACAACTTATTATTTTATAGTCACGGAAGTAAGATCTCCAAAATGGTTCTCACTGGTCTAAAATCAAGGTGTTAGTAGAACTTCATCCCTCTGGAAGTCCTAAAGATTATCTGTTTCTTTGCATTTTCCAACTTCTAGAGTCTCTTCATATTCCTTAGCCGAAGTGCTCTAGCTATGTGTCCCCACCCAAATCTCATCTTGAATTTTAACCAGAACTGTAATTCACACATGTTGGAGGAGGGACCTCATGGAAGGTGATTAGATCATTGGGGTTGTTTTCTCATGCTGTTCTCATGACAGTGAATGTATCCTTATAAGACCCGATGGTTTTACAAGGGGATTTTTCCTCTCTGCACTTCTATCTCCTGCTGCCATGTAAAGAAGAACATGTTTGCTTCTCCTTCTGTCATGACTATAAGTCTCCTGAGACCTCCCAAGCCATGCATAACTGTGAGCAAATTAAACCTCTTTCCTTTATAAAGTACCCAGTCTTGGGTATTTCTTTAAAGCAGAATGCCAACAAACTAATACATTAAATTGGTACCAGTACTGGGTGCTGCTATAAAGAGATACAAAAATGTGGAAGCAACTGTGGAACCAGGTAACAGGGAGAGGCTGGAACAGTTTGGAAGCATCAGAAGAAGACAGGAAAATGTTGGGGAGTTTGAAACTTCCTAGAAACTTGCAGAATATCTTTGACCAAAATGTTGACAGTGATATGGGCAATGAAGCCCAGAATGAATTGGTCTCAGATGTAGATGAAGAACTTGTTGGGAACTGAAATAAAGGTGACTCTTGCTTTGTTTTATCAAAGAGACTGGTGGCATTTTGCCCCTGCCCTAGAGATCTGTGGAAATTTAAACTTGAGAGAGATAATGTAGGGTATCTGGCAGAAGAAATTTCTAAGCAGCAAAGCATTCAAAGGGTGACAGGGTGTAAAAGTTTGGAAAATTTGCAGCCTGATGATGCAGTAGAAAAGAAAATATATTCCTAGGGAGAAACTCAAGCTGGCTGCAGAAATTTGCATAAGTAACTAGGAGCCACATGCTAATCACCATAACAATGGAAAAAAATGTCTCCAGAGTATGTCAGATATCTTCAGGGTGGCCTCTCCCATCATAGGCCCAGAGGCCTAGGAGGGATAAATGGTTTTTGGGACTTGGTCCAGAGCCAATCTGCTGTGTTCAGCCTCAGGACTTAGTGCCCTGAATACCAGCCACTCCACCCATGGATAAAAAGGGCCAAGGTACAGCTAAGGCCATTGCTTCAGAGGGTGAAAGCCTTAAACCTTGGCAGCTTCCACATACTGCTGGGTCTGCAGTTGCAAAGAAGAAAATAATTGAGGTTTGTTACCTCCACCTAGATTTCAGAAAATGTATGGGAATGCTAGATGTCCAGACAGAAGTTTGCTATAGGGGCAGAGCCCTCATGGAGAACCTCTGCTAGAGCAGTATGAAAGGCAAATGTGGGGTTAGAGCCTATACACAGAGTTCCTACCAGGGCACTGCCTAATGGAACTGTGAGAAGAAGGCTACCACCCTTCAGACCCCAGAATGATAGATCCACTGACAGCTTGTACTGTGTGCCTAAAAAACCCACAGGAACTCAACGCCAGCCTGTGAAAGGAGCCAGGACAGGGGCTATACCCTGCAACATAATATTGGCAGAGCTACCTATGGTTGTGGGAGCCCACCTCTTGCATCAGCATGACTGGTATGTGAGACAAGAAGTCAAAGGAGATCATGTTGGAATTTTAAGGTCTAATGACTTCCCTATTGGATTTTGGAGTTGTATGGGGCCTACAGCCTCTTTGTTTTGGCCAAATTCTCCCATTTGGAATGGGTGCATTAACCCAATGCCTGTACCCCCACCGTATCTAGGAAATAACGTACTTGCTTTCCATTTTACAGGCTCATAGATAGAAGTGACTTGTCTCAGAAAAGATTATGGACTTATACTTTTGGGATAATAGTTACATGATTCAAGACTTTGGGGAACTGTTGGGAAGGCATAAGTGTGTTTTGAAGTATGAGAAAAATGAGACTTGGGAGGGGCAAAGAGCAGAATGATATGGTCTGGCTCTAAGTTTCCACCCAAATCTCATCTTGAATTGTCATCCTAATTGTAATTCCCATGTGTTGAGGGAGAGACCTAATGGGAGGTGATTAGATAGTGAGGGTGGTTCCTCCATTCTGTTCTCTTGATAGTCAGTGATTTCTCACAAACTCTGATGGCTTTATAAGGCAGCTATATCCCTTCACTCTGCACTTCCCTCTCTCCTGCCTAAGACCTTCCCAGCCATGCAAAACTGAGTCAATTAAACTCTTTCCTTTATAAATTACCCAGTCTTGGATATTTCTTCATAGCAACATGAAAACAAGCTAATGCTTTGGCCCATTACACTCTTCCATCTTCAAAGTCAGAAATGGCAGGTGGTGTCTTTCTCACAATGCCATCTCTCTGGTTCTGACTCATGTGCCCCTCTTCCCCATTTAAGAGTACCACTGGAGTAACACTGTAACCACACTTCCCTTTAAGGTAAATGGGTTAGTAATCCTAATGCTTTTGCAATATTAATTCCCTCTTTTCATAGAACATGACACATCCAGGGGTTCCAGGGTTGAGGACGTGGATCTTTGTGGTCTGTTTTTCCACCAAATGCAGGCCAGTTATAGTGCAGCCAATGAAGTATAGCAAAAGAATGAAAGCAGCTTTCAAACACACTGAATTTAAGATTCTGGCTCTATAGCCACATAAAATTTTCTAAGAAGGACTTAAAAAGGTAGATAAACTCAGCAGTAGAATTTGCTTTCAACTTTTTAAATAGTGTCATTCTACCTTTGCACAGACACTGCTAACACAACATAAAAGCCTACTTTTGAGAGTTATCCATTTTCACTTTCTGGTTTATGTATATTAGTTTTCTATTGTTGCAAAAAAATTACCACAAACTTAGCACCTTAAAACAATAGCCATTTTAGCTCATACTTCCAGGTCATAATTCTAGCACAGTTTGGCTTGTGTGTTCAGAGTATCATAAAACTGAAATCAAAGTGTCAACCGGTTGAATTCTCATTGTTAAGCTACATGGAAGAGTGTGTTTTCAAATTCAGTCTTGTAGGGAGAATCTAGCTCCTTGCAATTATGGGACCATTCCTCATCCCCATGTTTGCCATCAACCAAGTGCTTCTCTCATTCACTAGAGGTTATCTACATTTCTTGCCTGTGGTCTGGTGGTCTTCATAATCTTCAAGCTAGCAAGAATGCATAAAGAGTCTTCTTTCAGTCTCTGATGCTCCTTCTGCAACCAGCAAGAGGAAACTCAATGCTTTAAAAGGACATGTGATTAGGCCTGGATCTCCCTATCTCACAGTCAACCTTGTCATATGGTATAAGCTAAATCAGATTACTCATGCAAGTAAAATCCATTATGTTCAAAGTTCAGAGAATTAAGATGTGTACGCCAGAGGAGTGGTACTCTGGAGGCCATCTTAGAATTCTGCCTATCAGACTCATCATTATTGCTGCCCCGTTTGCTATTATAGCACTACCTCTAATCTTTGGACCTGAAACCTTGATTTTTGTGTCTACCTTGACCCACGGCTCCCTTGCCTGACAATATCAATGTCTTCAGTCCAACTTTATCAACCAAATCTGTGAGCAAGTCATTCTCCTGTATTTCATCAAACCCCTCCCACTCCATAGCATAGAGGGCTTGGCCAATCTTCTCCTTTTTGTCCTAAACAAAAGAAGACTGCACATTATTGATGGACTCTGGAGTTAAAGCCCTATGTTTGGAGTTGTCAGTGTAGTGTTGACAGAAAATGTAATTAACAAGGGACGAAAAAAATCTGAGATTTTTCTCTGGACCAAGTGAGAGGTAAAAAGAGAAAAAAAAAGTGAAGAGAAAGAAGAGGAGGAGAAGCACATGTTATGAAAGAAAAGGCAACAGCTGAGAAAGGAACTTAGAAGAATCTTGTCACTCACTGGTCAGTAGCTATAGCCATTGTGCAAAAAATGTGCAGATATAACAATCTCAAAATACTTTTAGGTGGAAACAACTTAAACATTGCTCACGAGTTTGCTTCTCTGAAACTAGAAACTAAAAAAATATTTTTAATTAAAAATTAAAACACATACAGATGTAGCCATTCATTACTAAGAATATTCTCGAATTTTCAGACTTAGATTGGTTGGAGAGGTTTCCCTGGGAGGCTTTTCCTAAAAGGTGACAAGGAGAAGTGGGGAAGGGAATAGACATTTGCTCTGAGTAGGATGGGAAATGTTGCTGTGCAAATGTTTATAGCTGAATGAAAAAGTAAGTCACATAGGTAAGAGGTAAATGTCGAGGTAAGAGGCAATAAGTAGATGATTGAAGGTAAGGAAAAAATGAACGAGACTTAAAAGTAAGCTTTCTATTCCTCATGCCACTGACTTGCCAGGATATAAGCATTTTTTGTTTGTTTTTGTAGGAATCCAAACAACACTTTTTCTTGCTTAACGAGGTTTGTCAGAGTCAGGCTGAATAAGAGTTTTAGTTAGCTGGTATGGTTAATTTTATCTTATACCTTCAAGTGGAGACAAGTAACAAAGAAATGTAAAGAACTTAGACACTGGCTGGATGCTGTGGCTCATGCCTGTAATCCCAACAATTCGGGAAGTTAAGACAGGGGGATTGCTTGAGGCCAGGAGTTCCAGAACAGCCTGGGCAACATACTGAAACCCTACCTTTATTAAAAGTATGAAAATTAGCTGGCTGTGGTGGTGTGCACGTGTAGTGCCAGCTATTCAGGAGTCTGAGGCATGAGAATTGCTTGAATCAGAGGGCAGAGATTGCACTGAGCCAAGATGGTACCACTGTACTCCAGCCTGCGAAACAGAGGAGGACTCTGTCTAAAATAATAATAATAACTTACTTAGATACTTAGCATCCTGTTAAAGCAAAGGGGAAGCTTAATTTGACAGTACAACATTTTTATGTCACAGGTGAGCAGCACTGTCTATAGCTTGGTTAGGCAGCTTTATTATTTAACAGAATTGAGGGAGTGAGTGTAGGGCCTGGGTGGCTTCAGCTTGGGGTAGGCAAACATGAGGCCATGATGAGAAAGAGAGATTTCATTACTTGGGTCATAAAAGTGTTCATTACCAACCTCCCACATTTGTGGAGGTGTATCCCACTTTCCATAGGGACTGCCTGAAATTAAACAGTGGCTCTTTAGAAACAAAGAGGATTTTATTGCTCAGGCAGAAGCTCCATAAAGGCTGCCATGAGATTTGCTGTGAACAATTAGGAAGGCACCTTCATCACAGAAGGCCTGCAAAACCCAGAGTAAAGTGCCCATGAGAAATTGCAGAGAGAATTAACTCTTTATAATATTTCTGAAAGGAAATACCCAGAATCCTGGAAAAAGAAACTTATCTGCTTTAAATAGCTTTAATTAACACCAAGGAATCATGAGACCTTTTTGAGTGGAGTCAAAAGGGGCTATTTAAGCCACAGAGGTACTTAGCTGTACATGGCAGCCTCCTTGGGAAATTGCTTTGCTATCCTATTAGAATTCTTTTCCGGGGTCAAGGGTCATTTTAAAGATCCCCGTGAACTGTTTCCATCCTCACCAAGAAATGACATTAGTTAAACTTACAGGAACTTATTTTATACTGTTTATTTGCAGTCAAGTATGTTCAAATATACATTCGATGCTTTGTGAAGTGTGGCTTGACCAAGCTTCACTGGTCTTTATGTTTGCAGCAGTATTTTGAGTAGTGGAAGGAGATGAAGACCCATCATCTTGCCCCATTATGTATTATTTCATAGCCTCTAAACCTGATTGACTTGTTCTCAACTGTACTGAAGAAAAGGATTGTTACTGCCTATCTCGAAAAAGAAAATATGTAGCTTTTGACAGATGGGATAAAGAAGACATGTAAAACTAACAGGCATAATTTTGTTGTCTCTCGTATAAGGCATTTGTGACTTCAGCTAATATTGGCTAAAGTCATTAATATTGATATTTTTTAACTTTATCAGACACCATCCCATCAACCAAAACACTGAGCTTTTGCAGCAAGCTTTGGTAGCACATTGGCCTTCAGCTATTTCTACTGTAGTGTGTATGTTATGTGCCCACAAAGCTACGAACAATTTTTGCTTAAGGAAATTGACTTTTCATTGTGATGAAAATCCATGAGGACAGGAGAAAAAAGGGAAACTTCCCAAGAAGAGAAGAAATGTGTTTCTTACATTCTGAGGAAAATCAGCCGAATATTTGAAGTTTTGGTCTGGTGTGCAAATTTCATCACGCCATTCTGATTCAACATGTCTATGAGGCTGAAACTATAACATATGAAGGAATGTCATGTGTTACCAATTTTAAAAAGAGAATACTAGTTCTTTATTAACTGCTATATTCTCATATGAATTACATTTAAATAGTATGATTTTATAACTTATATATATTTATAATGCTTGCTTTAGCCTTCATTGTAAAATTTTCAATAAGCCAGCAAATCTTTAATAATGAAAGTGTTTTCAAATGCTGGCATTAAGTGTAAGCAAAATTTTTGCCAGCATGAGAGCTGCTAACATGTCTTTAAAACAAAATTAAAACACATGCACTTATAGTTTTTTAAAGGAAAGAAATATACATCCTGACATTTATATTATGAAAAGTAATGTGATAAACCAGCCTTTAGGTATTAAAGCATATAAAATAATGTATTTCACTTCAAAATAAGGAAAAAAAACATTCACTAAGAATATCAAAGATTAGAGGCCACAATCAAAAACATAAATGACTCTTACTTCAATACTCCAAAACTAAATACATAATGAATTCTGTCTTGTCATTTTTGGTCAGCTAAAATCCTGAGCAAACATTTCCTGGGGACCCAGTGCATGCACCTACGTTAATCCAGATTCTTTTAGAAGCAAATGCTAATATGGCATTAAATGTGTGTGGGTGGCCAGGAGTGTAGTGGCTCACGCTGATAACTCCAGCACTTTGGCAGTCCAAGGCTGGTGGATCACCTGAGGTCAGGAGTTAGAGACCCGCCTGGCCTCCATGGAGAAAACCACTCCCTACTAAAATTAGGCCGCACACCTATAATCCCAGCTACTTGGGAATCTGAGACAGGAAAATCGTTTGAGCTGGGGAGGCAGAGGTTGCAGTGAACTGAGATCACGCCACTGTACTCCAGCCTGGATGACAGAGTAAGACTCTGTCTCAAAAAATAAAAATAAAAAATAATGTGTGTGGGTTTTATTACAAAAATAACTGCGAAAAATAAATAAATAGAGGGGATCTGGAAGAACCATTAAACAAATTTGACCCAAAGTGAAAAAGAGAAAATTGGCTGGACCCATCCTGGACTGCCATTCAGTCTAAGACTATTCACTGAATATTCCAAAGATTTTTTTGAGCCCAAGTCAGCTGACAAAAGGATCCCATGCTTCCTAGAATCTTAGTCTCTCTGTCACACTCAGCCATCCACAGCGATCAGCTTGTGGGAGAAAGTGCTTTGACAGAGATGCTGAAATGAATTTCAAAGCAAACCAGCCAGGGCTCTATATCAAGAAAACTTCCCGTTGCAGAAAGTCTGAGGAGCTTTATCTGATAGCTTCCAGAAGAATATTCTAGATATGAGATGGAAAGGCAAATGAGAGTCAATGGCAGAATATGTTCCCTTACTACAGGAACCTATAATCAATGTTAAAACCTGCTGCGATGGTTAATTTTATGTGTCAGCTTGCCTCGCCTAAGGGATGTTCAGATAGTCACAAATTCCCTCTGAGTGTATCTGTGAAGGTGTTTCCATAAGAGATTCACATCTGAATCTGCAGGCTGATAAAGAAGATTGCCCTCACCACTTCTTGAGTGTCATCCAATCCTTAGAGGGGAGAATAAAGCAAAAAGATCAAGAAAGTGCAAATTTGCTTTTGCTTGAGCTTCAAAACATCCATGTTCTCCTGTGCTTAGACATCAGTGCTCCTGATTCTCAAGCCCTCCGACTCAGCTGGGGACCTTTACCATTAGATCCCCTGCTTCTCAGGCATTTTGGTTTGTACTGAAACTGTACTGCTGGCTTTTCTGGGCCTCTATCTCTAGAGAGTACATCTTGCAACTTCTCAGGTTCCATAATTGTCTGAGCAAATCCCTCAAAAAACAAAATCGCTTCCTGTAAATATATCTTCCTGTGTACCCTATTGTTTTTTTTGTTTTTTTTTTTTTTTTTTCTTTTTTTTGGTGGGGGGAACCTCCCTAAAATACCTACTCTGATATTTTATGCTAGAAACTAAATTAATAAGAACGCTTTTTGACATTTCGTTTGGATCCAATTCTCATTCTATGTCTCTGCTCGCCTTCCATCAGGTTTTCTATGTTTCAAACTTTGATGCCAAGAAATACATCTTCCTCTCTGTGTTATCAGTAAAAGTAAAACATTCTCTAAATTTTGGCATGAGTTTTGAAGCAGTAGAAAAAAAAAATCGATGAGGTAGGTATTTTCAGACTCCATCCATCTTTGTAAAACCTATGTATTCTGAAAAGAAGTTGTTTTTGGTTATATGTAATTTTTTAAAATTTACTAACAAAATGCCCTGGGCTCTATGTGGAAAGAGCAAGGCTTCATATGAGAATATCACTCTCTATAAAATTCCACTCTTTTTAAATTTGTTCAGTATCTGTAAATCAAGTATAAGTTGCACATACAGGATGCCTTCTGTTGCGATGAAATTGCCATTGCGAGGTCTGCATTTTCACCATCCTCTCTGTTCGTTTTCACTTTCTACAGCAGAGGTGATTCTACAGAAAACAATGTGTGTGTACATGTGGGGCAAGTTGTAAAGGGGGATTGGGGAACATAAAAGAATCATGAGTCTTTCCATTGCTGAACAACCAGCATATCAGTGAAAGAGGAGTGGCCTAGAGTTTGGAAAACATCAGAATAGAAGAGGAGTAATTGAAAGGAAGGAGACGTTTAGTATAAAGGACGAGCCCTAAAACAAGCATTGAGACATCTGAGTTCAAGTCCACCTTCAATATTTATTAGCTGTGTGGTTGTTAAAAGATAACTAAATTAGTTAATATTAGTGTTTAATAACTCAAAGAATAATTATTCAAGAATATAAAAATAACCTTAAAATTTTCAAGAATGTTAAATTTCTGAAATGTTAATTCTGAAATTGCACATTATGCAAATTAAACAAGTATATTATAAATTATCATCATAATAAATATTTACATATATTGTATACATATCATTATTATCTATAAATTTACATTTCTACAAATGCTACAGCTAAATTATTTGATTAACAATATAGAGGCTTTGGTTTGGTTAACTCAGTCACACATATGCACCACAGAAGCCCAAGTAAAACTAACTTAAAATAAAAAAGTAATGATTAGTTCATGTAACAAAGATGTTTGTCTTAGGAAGCAATAGAATCAAAATGAAATAATATCATCATGGCTCTGCCTTTATCAGTTTTGCTTATATGCACTTCTCTTTTCTTACAGGTTTTTAAATTCCTGCTGCAGATAAGTTTTTTGCCACATCGAGAAAGATAACTCTTGGAAATTATAACCCTGTATGCTAACAGCTAATGATCCAAGATGAAGACAGTATTCCAGCAGTAAAGTCCATAGATTGATTCTCACTGGACTGCCTGAGTCCTTGTGCCCATGTTTCAATGAATCACTCTTCCAAAGGGGCGCAATGTGATCGCTGGCCCAGCACATCTTAAATGTTCAAGCTTGTTGTCATGGAGGACAAAATGCAAAGAATGACCATTCCAGCAAGACCACAAGTGAAATATATTCCAAAGAAGCAGTGAAAGAAGGTTGAGAAATCGATAGCATAATTTGAATTGTTGAAAGCAAGGAAAGAAATAAAAAAGGATTTCATTTATAGGATAAGAATAGGAGGTAATTGAAAATTTGATTTCATCTGGGCAAAAGCTAACAGTTTGAAACCAGTTTAACTATGGGGAGTTGGGCGTGGTGGCTCATGCCTGAAATCCCAGCATTTTGGGAGACCGAGGTGGGCAGATCATGAGGTCAAGAGATTGAGACCAGCCTGGCCAACATGGTGAAACCCTGTCACTACTAAAAATTTAAAAATTAGCTGGGCGCGTGGTGATGTGTGCCTGTAATCCCAGCTATGGTGGAGATTGCAGTGAGCAGAGATCAGGCCATTGCACTCCAGCCTGGTGACAGAGGGAGACTCTGTCTCAAAAAGAAAAAAAAGAAAAAGGAAAAAAAAAAGGAAAGAAAGTTACTGGGAATGTGGGAGAAAAGAAAAATGAAAAGAAGTTGGGAAGGAGCTCAGGCCTAAAAAAGCACAAATGTCATTTACATTGAAATTACACCTTCAATTTTAACACCAGTTGGTATCTGATGTTTCACAGATATATTATTCTTAATTAGAGATGTTACAAAATTTAGCCTAAGCAGTCCCACCTCTCCAGGTCAGGTGGTTTATTTCTAACCAAATTCTATTCCTATGTAAAAGGATATAAAACAAAATAAAATAAAATCAAGAAATTTGAATACCCATGCCAAGACTCATATTCTTTATCTTTGACAATCTCCTCCATATTGTCAAGAATTTCTTTAACCTCTCTGTTCATGATATATTTTTAAAAGTATAAAATTCTGGCCAGGCATGGTTGCTCACATCTGTAATCCCAGCATTTTGGGAGACCAAGATCAGGATTTCAAGAACAGCCTGGCGAGGATGATGAAACCCAGTCTTTACTAAAAATACAAAAATTAGCAGGGCGTGGTTGCGGGCGCCTATAATCCCAGCTACTCAGGAGGCTGAGGTGAAGAATTGCGTGAACCAGGGAGGCGTGGGTTGCAGTGAACTGAGATTTCACCACTGCACTCCAGCCTGGGAGACAGATCAAGACTCCATCTAGGACAAAAAAAAAAAAAAATAGAAGTATGAAATTCTTCAATGCTTAGTTTGCTGTAACATGTAAGCAGAGAAAAATAATCAAATTAAGAAGCAGCTGCTTAAAAAGGGGATCACTCTTTCGTGCTTTCTAAAGCGTGGTGGCAGTTAGAACTGCTTCCTTTTGGCAGTTTCTTATATTTTATCCTCTTGTTTCCCTGCATAGTTCAGTGTTCATTTCTATAGTGATGAATGTATTATGTGCTTCAAGGCAGTTTAATCAAAGGAATGGGAGTGATCTTAGTAAGAAACTGCAGGAAACCTTAAGTGCATGCTGGTCTTTACAGCACACTCATCTATTAGGAGAACTAACTACTCTTTTGTTGTGTTCTCCAAATTTGCACTTTTAAAGCAAGTAAATTATAATAATCTTATACACATTTACTTTCTAATGTATTCACTACCTTAGCTGGAAATGGCATACTTATAGACACTAGTATAAGGAAAGTTACAGCTTTTAAATGTAGGTAACTATCAAAGTTCAAAATAGAAATACTTCACCTATATACGACTTTATTTGCTGATTAATTACTGCAGACTTTGAGTTGTGTCAGCCTACAAAGGAAAGCTGTATTTTCTAAACAAAAGATTTTATTTTTTTTTCAGCTTTCAACCTTTTTCTGAGAGGCTGGGTTTTTTCCATGAACTGGCAATAGTGTTTAATCTTAGGGTGGAGTGGCAGGAGAGTCATTATTTGAATTTATTGTTGAAAAAATCTAAATCCCTAATAAAGGGGTAAATACATTAAGTAGTTTCAGTGAGATGTATGTTGAAGAATAAATGGATGAGTGAATCAATAGATTAATGAGATCAGTGGTCTCTCTTGCTGCCCAGAGTGCTACAGGGTATTCTATACAATACTGCCTTTGCCCTGCTAATCAAAAGGGAGACTGTGGAGACCCTCTCACTTCAGACCCTTTGTCTCTCTACCTCAGGCCCAACTCTAATCCTTCCTGACAGGTGATCTCTGCACATCACTCACTCCTGTCTTAGGAGAACACAAAGAATAGAGGTTTTCAGATGGGAGTTTGACAGTCCTTAAGCCGTAGTAACATTTACCTAAAAAAAGAATCCACTGGATTCTTTTTTTTTTTTTTTTTTTTGAGACAGAGTCTCACTCTGACAACCAGGTTGGAGTTCAGGGGCAGGATCTCAACTCACTGCAACCTCCACCTCCTGGGTTCAAGTGATTATCCTGCCTCAGCCTCTCAAGTAGCTGGGATTACAGGCACACACCACCACACCTGGCTAATTTTTGTATATTTAGTAGAGACGGGGTTTCACCATATTGGTCAGGCTGGTTTCATACCCCAGACCTTGTGATTCACCCGCCTCGGCCTCCCAAAGTGCTGGGATTACAGGCATGAGCTACGGCACTGGGCCTAGACTTACTATTAAAGCCAGTTTAGGCTGAGTGCACTGGCTCACTCCTTTAATCCCAGCACTGTGGAAGGCACAGGATGGAGGATCACTTGAGTCCAGGAGTTCAAGACCAACCTGAGCAATACAGCGAGACCCTGTCTCCAAAATAAAATAAAATAAAATAAAATAAAGGAAAATAAAATGAAATGGCTGGGTGTGTTGGTCTGTGTCTGTAGTCGCAGCTGCTTGGGAGGCTGAGGTGGGAGCATCACAGGAACCAGGGAAGCTGTGGCTTCGGTGAGCTGTGGTTGCACCACTGCACTGCAGCCTAGGCA
Source organism: Sapajus apella (assembly GCF_009761245.1). Lineage (NCBI taxonomy): Eukaryota > Metazoa > Chordata > Mammalia > Primates > Cebidae > Sapajus > Sapajus apella. Next base: position 21,328,688 of record NW_022436948.1, on the reverse strand, counting down.
ACAGAATGAGACGTGTCTCATTTTTAAAAAACAAAATACAAACCAAAATAGAAACCACAGTTTATTTTCTATAAATAAAAATAAGGAATCTACAAATATATCTGATGCATTTTCTGCTAAAAAAATAAGTAGTCTACAAGTATATCTAAGGCCAGAAAAATGTTACATCAACAGTTGACAATGTATATAACATCAAACCTAAAGAGCTTGACAGCACGTAACTGTTTCTTAGGAATCATCGTTATCATCATCACAATGATCATTACGAGCGGCAGTAACACTTCACCGTTAATATGCCCTTACTCACCATATTTAATTCTATATTTTCCACAACACTTTGACTTAAGTTTAATAAATCCCATTTTAAAAAATAAGAAAACAAGAATGACAGCGCCTGGGTAACTTGTCTCAAGCCACACAGAAAATGGCAAGAGCCAGATGCTAATAACAACTCTCTCTTGTTCTAAATGTTTTGTCATCAAAAGCTCTCCTGAATCCCACAACGTCTCTCAGGCACTCACTTGACAGTGATCTTACTGGAATATCTCACAGGTCCCTGTTGTTTTACTGCATAGATATCCTCCATGAAAATTATCGAATCCCCCTACAGTCTGCATTTCTTCTCAATTGCATGTGAAAGTTAGCTTCGGAATTCCTCACTTACTCTGTCTACTTAGCTAAAACTTATGGCAGATTCTTGGCACATATGTTTTACTTGATCAGTTTCTTTCAGAGTGTTATTCTTGTCACATCATAAATGTTTTTGCTTTCTTACATAGTGCAAATTTTCATCACCCAAATCCATGTATTGGAAAATTTAGAAATAAAATACTGCTTCGGAATTTGATATATGACAGTGAGTTAAATTTGCCCTACACAGAGCCGATTACCTAGGGACCACATCACTTAGATCTTGTTACTAAAACATATGCACTGAAAGAGAAGCCAAAGCAGAAAAAACCTGGTTCAAGGTGTGCGAAGGGCAAACGTTGTTAGAAGGATTTGCAACCCAATTACGTGAGGTCTAAGACTAGGCAAATTATTGAGGCTATTCATATTATTTTACTAGAGCAGAAATTAACATGGAGTTATTAACTAGACCTGGAAAGGACAATTAGGTGTCTTGTTCTAATACAATTTGATTTGTTGATAAAGCATTTCTTAGTTACAGTTGCCCTGTCTTGTTATAAGTAATTTTTCTTTTAGAATTTAAATTCAAAAATCTAGTAAAATAATATGAATAGCCAGATATTTTAATAAATGTCACTAGTATTAATGTTTTTGATAAATGAGAAGAGTATCCATTTCATTATTAATTTTTTTAAATGATAAATATTATTTGAAAAAGTGTAACCCTGCAGCTTATTTTACAGCTAGATATTTTACAAAATTAAATATTAGCTAATAAAATCTTCAAATTATAGCACTACTTTGCACATCATCAACCAACTAAGCTTTTTTTAATTGGTGTTCTTATAAAACCTGTCTAACTTTGTGTGATAATTAATTTTATGTGTCAACTTGATTGGGTCATGAGGTGCCAGATATGTTGGCAAGTCTTATTTAGGGTGCATCTCTGAGGATGTTCTTGGATGAGATTAACATTTGAATGGGTAAATTGAAGAAAGCAGTTGTCTTTCCTAATGTGGGTCAGCCTCATGCAATTAGGTGAAAGCCTGAATAGATCACAAAGTCCTAAGTTAAGAGATACTTTCTCCTACCTGATTATTTTCGAGCTGGAACATCAGTTTTTCCCCACCTCCAGGCTCTACCTAAAATGTTGCCTCTTCGAGTGTCTTGAGCCTGGAAGTACATCATCAGCTCTCCTGTTTCTCAGGTCTGTGGACACGAACTGGAATTAAACCTTTGGCTTTCCCAAGCCCTCAGTTGCTGACTTATCTTGCAAGTCTTCAGGAATTGTCAACTTCCACAATCATACAAACTAAATTCTTATGACAAATCTGATGTGAGTGTGTGAGTGTGTGTGTGTGTGTATCATTATATATAAGAACATATGTAAGCACATATGTAGAATGTATATAAGAATATATGTAGGGTATATATAAGAATATATGCAGATTATATATAAGAATGTATACAATCTTATATACATATAATCATGAGCCAATTTATTATGATAAATATCATATCTGAAATACATAAATACATAGATAAATATTTCTTTGGAGAACTCTGACAGACAGAAAATAAAATAGAAAAAAAATAGCTTTGGTTATTGCAAATAGTGATTTTAATTTTGTACTTCAGTTTCTCTTGCATTTAAGCTAATAGATCCTTAGTTTAGCAAAAATAAAGAGGATAGAGATATTAATCAGGAACAATAGCTAAATATTTTAAGAACTTATGTAGACATGTCTCCTGAGAAATTAGTGCATATTATACATGGAAATACTTGACTACTAATTAGAACTGCTGCATAGCTCTTAAACAAAGACTAGATAAGTAGTCTAGAACTCCAATTTCTTTCCTTTGTTAACTTGTGACTCACTTGGCAAATTTTGGGATTCTCCTTAAAGTTTTCTTGTGCTTCCTATCTCTAATTTTATTGACATGGAAGAATAAGCTCTTTTGATTCTGTTTTTTTCAGTAGTAGTAATGATTAGTTTTGAAATGGGAGAGTTCCCTGATCAACCTCACAGGACAGGTGACAGGGGTGTGGTTCATTTGTTTGGTCACCATTGTTGCTCAAACCTCTGACAAAAGTGGGAACATGCAAACAGGCAGGTGCAGGAGCAGGCACACTGGGCTCCAGCCCCACAGCAGTGAGCAGGGGTGGGAGCCTGTGACTGTTATGTTACAATGCTCTTTTAGCTCTCCCATCCACAGACAGCTTAAGTGTTAACCAACTCAATGCCCCTGGTATGGTTTGGCTCTGTGTTCTCACACAAATCTCATCTTGTAACTTCCATAATTCCCATGCGTTGCAGGAGGGAGCTCGTAGGAGATGACTGAATCATGGAGTGGATCTTTCCCATGCTGCTTTTGTGGTAGTGAATGGGCCTCACAAGGTCTGATGGTGTTAAAAATGGGAGTTTCTCTACACAAGCTCTCTTTTGGCTGCTGCCATCCATACAAGTTGTGACTTGCTCCTCCTTGTTTACTGCTGTGATTGTGAGGCCTTTCCAGACATGTGGAACTGTAAGTCCAATAAACCTGTTTCTTTTGTAAATTGCCCAGTCTCTGGTATGCCTTTGTCAGCAGTGTGAAAACAGACTAATGCAGCAGCCCCTCTGCTTTTCTGCAAGGGTAGAGGGCCAGTATGACAGCTTTCTCTATCCCGAGCTCCTGTCCAATATACTGGAAGAATCAGGTCACACACTGACTTGAAGGACAAATGCAGGGGTTTTATTTTGTGGTGGAGGTGGCTCTCAGCAGGATGGGTGGGGAGCTAGAAGGGGGACTGAGTGAAAAAGCAATCTTCCACTGGATGGCCAAACTCCTGTCTGACTTCCCACAGTGGAATTCCTCTCAGCTTTCAGACATTCCTTTTCTTCTCTCTTTCTCTGCCATGCCATCCCATTGTTCATCTGCTCATCTTGTCACCTCCTCATCTTCTCATCTGTTTGTCTGCTTCTGGAGCCTGGGGTTTGGGGTTTATATGGGTACAGGATGGAAAGGGGCATGGAGGGCCAGAAGGCAATTTTTTGGGCACAAAAACAGGAATGCCTGTCCTATTTTAGGGCCATGGGTTTTCAGGCTTGTGGGTGGGATCTTTGCTGGGGACCACCCTCTTCTTTCCAGTATTCCCCTGTTTCCTGTCCATATCAGTTTCATACACACTGATTGATTCATTCATTCCAAATGATTTTAACTAAGTTCCCATGAAATGTCAGTTTTTCTTCTGAGCACTAATACACAGCAGTGATAATGAGAGTCAAGACTTCCATTCTCAGGAAGGTTAGAGGGAGAAGGCAAGGAGAAAAACAACACATGAATGAAAAATCAAATGTATATGATAATTTCAGATTGTGATAAAATCTGTAAATAAAATAAATAAGGGTTATGAAAGAAAAGGGAAGTTGTTTTATTTCATTGTCAGGAAAGTTCTTTCTAAGAAATTCACAGTTTAGATAAAACAAGAATTGCATACAGAAACTAAGAATGTCCTGAATGAAGACAAAGCCAAATAAAGAGGTAAAGTAAAGGTGAATTTAGAACTTTCAAGAAAGAGATCTCTTCCTCATCAGGCCTGATCAGCAAGAATTTCCATTCATAATCCTCTATGCTATTTCTACAGGCAAGCAATGGCAACCTTGAAAGTTATTTGGGTAAGCTGATGAAACCTTTATTAAAACACGTAGACTACTGACTTACCTTTTGAGAAGAGTTACGAAATAATAAGAAAATAATGCTTACTATATGTGAACAAGAAATAATCATTTACTGTATTGCATAACTCCAATTTTGAGATACATCTTTTACATTAGCCAGAATTACCTATATTAATACAGTCAAGAATTTGGGTTTTTATTCAGTGTCATGAGAATATGTTAACAGATTTCAAGCAGGGTAAGTGATATAATTTGGCTTATGTTGTTATGCTACCACTCTGTCTGCTGAGTGACAACAGTTTGGAGAGGAAGAAGGAAAAGAGATTAATTAGGAGTAGGATAATCAAAAGCTGACAACGACATGGAATAGAGCAGTCACTACAGAGATAGAAGGAAATGCACATGTTCTGGGGGTATTTTTTGAAGGTAAATATAAAAGACCAGAAACAGAGATAGGATGTGGAGGTAACTTACAGAGAGTGATAAAAGATGACGTTTTTCTCTACGTTTCATCTTTTGATCAATGAGATGAATATTGGTATTAATTTTTAAATGGGAAGACAGAAGAATACAATAAAAGTGTATTTTTGATGGGCTTTTGTGACATCCAGGGACAATATTAGTGTATCTTTGTGTTGTGACCCATCCGTAGACATTTCTGTGAATGCTGTGCTTTGGGGAAAGTGTTAAGGAGAAAATCACTGATAAAGAAATTTAAGACCTATTACTTTTCTAATTCAGTGAATATAATTGAACCTAAAAATACCTGCATACAATGTCCTTAATAAAGACAATAGAAAATTAGCAAGTGTAATTATTTAGGAAATGACTGAAATAGGCACTAATTAAGACTTAGATTCAAGATTCAGTGCAAACTTTCCCTATGAACTTCACAAATTTTCTTACCTTGATTAATTCACTTACTATCTTTGATCAAGTCTTGTTATAGATAGAACAGACTTACTTCTGTGAATAAGCTTCTTATGATCACTAAAATAAAATGTCATGAGAAAACATTTCACAAATTATGAAACACTATAAAATATAACTAAAAGTTGCTATTACTTTTAAAATAAATACAAGAATTCAAGGTAACTTCCAGTTTTGAAAATTAACATGTCATATTTTTTGTTGTTGCTAAAATGACATTTTTATCATGAATAAATTGCGTAGCAAACAGAATACGTAAACAGTGGCTGAAAAGTATCAACCTAATTTTAAAAACACAAACAAACAAACAAATTAACCACAGCATTTCCCAGAAGAATTTCCTTGGAAGTAGTGATTTTCATAATTAATGTCTTTGGAAGATTGGAAAAGGCTTCAAGGGGATAATTTAAAATCTGTACGTAAATCTCACTTTTGCCAAAGAATAATTCATGAATTAACATGAAGAATATACATAACCTAAATTTAAAAAAAATAGGTAAAATCTGTTTTATAAGTAGTGGGGAAAATACCCTTGGTTTAATTTTCAAAAATGACCTAATGCTGCAGACATAACGAAGGATTGTGAATAGATCGTACAATGCATGCTTCTTAGGATCAGTTCAAGTAGCATTGTTGCTTCCTGTCTGATAAAGACAGAGGGTGTACACAGTAAGTAAATGAATGTGGTAATGGTGACAATACAATGGCAGTTCAGAATCCAAAATACATTTCAGAATATCAGAAGTTTAGTTTGATTTTGAGGTACATTTTATACATCTCAAAGTTGAATTGTGGATTTGTGAATTGTATACCTACCAGAGAGTGAAAGAAAGCCAACAGAAACAAACATGCAAAACATTGGACCTGTCTTAGCATCCAGAATGGCCCCCTAAACGCTTTTCTGGTATTCACATCCTTGAGTATAGTCTGAACTTTGTGGTGACTCACTGCTAGCATATAAAGTGATGAATTCAAAATTAACAAGATGTCACTTCCGAGATTAGGTTACAACAATAATTGTGATTTCCATCTTCCTTGCTATTTCCTCCTTCCCCTTGGAACCCTGCCTCTGGAAGAAGCCGGTGATTATTTGTGAGAGGTTCTATGGAGAGGCCCACATGGAAAAGAAATAATGTCTTCAAACACTAGGCAATCTGGACCTGAAACTAGGCAACAGCCACAGGAGTGAGTTCAGAGGGAACTTACTGGAAATGGCTGCCATCAATACTGGAAATGGCTGCCATTTCCGCCAATGCACTGATGACATCCTCAGGAGAGATCTTAAATTAGATGCACCCAGTTAAGCTACACCTGAGTTTTGACCTACAGATACTGAGATAATGAATAATTGGTGTTTTGAGTCACTATGTTTTAGGGTAATCATTTATAACTTATAATAAATAACAAATATATGGCATTTTAGCTAAAACCATCTAGTTTACAAAAAAATTTTGTTTTTAAATTATCTTCACAAAATGCTTAAGAAGCTATATATGTGTGTTTATATATTTGTATATATTTATGTATGTATATATAAAACCAATATTTATATCTTAAGCTGTCTGTGTTTGTCAAAATCCGAAAACAAAATTAACTGTTTTATGAAAAAGAAAAAAGGTATACTTATTACACAGAAGAAAAAATGGTAGATAACTGTTGAAACTGTTAAATGACTACAGTCATATTTTTAAGACTTTTAAAATTATTCTGAATAAGATTTTCCCGCTAAACCTTTCCGTTTCAAAAGGTTTTGAATATAAAATAATTTCTGAAATAAAGCATTGACATTTAAACATTAACAGAACTTCAAAACATAAAGGGGAAAAAGTTTTGCCTATAAGATAATGTCAGGAGTACAGTGTACTTGCTAAAGTCTAAAGCAGCTTTCTGATCTAAATTTAGGACTACCGGCAGTGGATCCAACATTAGATGGGAATTTGAGAAAACAGTTGTTTCAGCCACATATATAAGCCAAGAGAGTGTTGGCAAGAGTAACTTCCATGCAAAATCATCACAGAGAAGGGAACAAAAAAATCCTGACATTTAGACCAGTCAGATATAATGTGTTACAAACAAGTAACTACAAATAAATGTTTCTAAACAAGACAGTGATAATTTCTCAACAAGTGCCTTTTAAAATAAAATCTGTTTTTCCTTTCTATTTTCCTTCATATTCTCTGGGTATTAGTCCTTCCATCTGGCTTACTTTTTTGGACCCATATCCAGGAGGACATTTTCCCATAAAGCTTGATAGAGGATAAGCTATAAAAGCAATCTCTGTACATGGTAATTCCAGTAGTTCAATGTGAAACATGGAAGAACAACTATTCAGCTCACATTTGTTTTCCCTAGCAGCTCTCTGAGATCTCTTCTATAAGGTCACTAATTTCATTCATATGGGCTCCACCCTCATGACCTAACCACCCACCGAAAGCCCACTTTCACGGGATGGCACATTATCGATTAGATTTTAACACATGAATTTTGAAGAGACACAAACATTTGGATTACAGAAGGAAGCTTCATATGTCAGTTCAATTTCAAATTCTAGACTTAACCAAAATATGTCCCCACCATGACTTGGCAATCACTTTCTTTAAAATTTTGAGGTGTTCTGATTTTTCAGAACATTATGACCATTCAGAAATAATGAATGAGCATCATTTACAGGATCAGAAAGTGGCAATTATAAATGTTAAAGTGTGTATATTTGGAACTTAATATCTCTCTAAATAAAGTATAACCATGGAACATTTTAGCAGCTCCTAAAGTTTAACTAAACTAGCTTATGATTCATAAAAAAATAAAGCAAAATCACTCTATTGAATATTTTTTATTTAGAGATTGATCTTTTGAGTAGCCCTCTCTTATCTCACCTTTATAAACATGTTCCTGAATATGTTTTGAAAAGACTTTCTTTAGGTTTTGTCAATACCTACATTTATACTCCTAATGTATCTAGTGGTTCCACCTCCCAAAATGGACGGATTTCGTAGTTTGAATTTAAAATCTTAATTTTATCATAATTGTATTATTTAAAAGGCAACATTTTCAAGATTTTGTATGTGAAAACTACAGCAATAGAGACTGAGCACAAATCCATGCAGAGAAAATGAGGATGTTAGCCAGCTTTGTTAAAGACGATAAATGAGTTTAAGAGCTTTCTTTATGCTATTGTTCCCCCATGCTGTGCAACTCCATAAGCATTTCATAAAGCTTTGCCTGGACAAAATAAAAAAGAAAGCCAATAGCCACAATTTTGATGTCATGCTCAATAAGGCAAAGTGTGAGGAAAAAGAAAGAAACTAAAGTCTGAGGGAGATTTTGCTGAGTGGGAAAATACGGCTTTTCTTGTTTTGTTGCTCTTTATCTCAACAAGGCATAATGTAATATAATTTAAAGTGGAAAACCGATGTGGGTAAATAACACTCTTTAACTTTTATGTTTGAATTTTATGTTTGAGATTTTCTGTTTATTTATTCAGTAAAAATAGTTGAATGTCAAGTGCACAGTCTATCCAATGCAAAGCTCCTGAAGGAGAGTGTATCTCTTTGACTTTTAGGTTGTAGAGAAAAGGGTTAGTTGACTGCAGACTGTTTTCTTCCCCCTGAGGGTACAAGAATTAGAATACATGCTTTGGAATGTGAACCATGTAAGAAGGATATATGGACATGGTTTTGTGAACAGAATGATGAGTTGGTTTCTGGCTCTTGAGAGTAAAGAGGAAAGAGAAAAAAACAGTGGTGATATTTCAGGAAATAAGCTACATGCGACTAAAGCCAAAAGCTGACTTCCCAGTAATAGCAAGAGCACAGCTTGAGACTCAGAGAGCTTGAACCAAAGTATTAATCTGAGCACCTGGAAGGCCACAGAGCCAACTGTGTTGATACTAAAACCTGCAAACAAGAGTACTGTACAGTCCTGGGGTTAGCATACTCAGCAACACAATTTCTTATCCCTGTGACAACTCTGAACCATGGAGGTAGTTATTTAAAATATGTTTCCCCAGGATCTGCAGTTTTAATAGATGATCTACAGATTAAATTCTTATTCATTTTACTCTGAGTTTGAGAGTTTACACAAGTAAGGAGCATTTGGATATTCGATGTATATTTTCTAAGATGCGATTATTGCTACTAACCAGAGCTAAGGGGAGTGTTTCTCCATAATCTATTGCTGTACTAACAAAGCCATATTTAGTGCTTTCATTCTTAGTGGTGATGATTACTTTGCAGTGTTTCTCCCTCTTTTATACTTTCTCTGATATCTGGCTTATTTAACATTTCATGATATTTATTAGTTAAAAAAGCAAGGTAGTCACTTTTCAGGAAATCAGAGATTTCTGGTAGATATAAAATTTAAGTGTCTTAACAGACATTAAGATAACATTTCCCTAATTATTATTACATTTATTTGATCTAAACAGAAATGACCTTAAAATAAGGGAAACATTTAATTGCTTCAAGTAAACGTTCTATGCCTTATCACAACACTCTTCTGCCTTTAATTATCACTCGACATAACCAGTAAGGTGAAGTTTGTCAGAAAACTTGCATGGATCTTTTTGTACATTTACTGGGGAAGACATCACAAACATTATGCTAGTAAGAACAACAGAAGCTCAGAATATTTTTATTCACGCGGCCCCCTGTCTTGAATTCCTCCTTCTACCCTGTCCTAAACTGCTAATTTCACACTTCTTTCCATGACTTTATCAAGCCCTAAATTGAGTAAATTGTGTTCATTGTTTTAGATTCACCTTGATGTTCAGGATTATTCATCCTGGCTCTGGCTCTGGCTCCAATCGACCAGCAACTGTGCTCATTTAATCTTGGCTTAACCATTTTTGGCATCTTGCTTCTGTTGCTGGCGAGTATCTCTTACTGGAAAGTCTCCCAGCTCGATGTGATCTGCCAACTAATCTAAACCTATCATCTCTTATCTTTCCCAAGTCCTTAATTTTTTGCCTTCTGACTCTGTTGGGCTTTCTTTCAACAATACACTACACTTTACTTGGGCCAGCCTTTACTATGAGCAAATCAGATTATCCAGGGTTCTATTTCTTCATGGTCCTGATGTTATCGAACAGGTAAAACTCTTAGTTAAAGTGCTAATTACTTTATACAAGATCAGAGAGTTAGAGAATCATAAGGGAATTTAGAATTCCCCAAGTTCAAATGTTTCCAGAAAACTGGAGATATTACTTGTTCCCAGTCACACATTTTATTATGACTAAAGATATGTCTCAAAAACAGGATGTAAGATTTCAGTCTATTTTCTCTAGAATGTTCCACCAAAGTTATGTGATCACATTAATAGTCATGTTCAGTTTCCAAAGTGGTAAATATTAAATTCAGATACACAGGGATTTCCTATGTGGGAAGTTATTCAGTAGGGTCTTCTCCTGCTGCTCTCCAAATGCACGGGTGAATATCAGTCCACTTTATCTATTCACGTGGCCAAAGTATATCAATTGTGGTATTTGTGCCATGGGTCAGCCCTAAGCATAACAATAAAATTAAAAAGAGTTATCTTTTCTGTTTTTTTTATCACTGTTGTATGCCCAGTAGCTCTTTGCCCTCTAGGTGTTTCCTTTAACAAAACTGATATTAGGCAAAGATGTGATTTCAATTATGGATATTTTTAAGAAAGAAAATAAAGTGCCCCCGACTGTTGTCAGATGGGAGCCCTTCTAACAACAGGTTGTGTATTTCTCTTATTGAACAACAATAATATCACAGGGCACCAATATCAGTCAAATCCACTATGTTTCATGACAATCCAGACAAAAAGACCATACCATGGTTATATATGATCACACACACACACACACACACACACACACACACACACACGCACACACAGAGAGAGAGAGAGAAGAAGAAGAAGAGAGAGAGAGAAAAAAAAAAACTGTCTAAACTGCAGAGTGACAATATCTCACTGTTTTGTCCTGCCTGGCTGATATGATAAACTTCTCCTTTTTTGACCGATTACATTTTTTTTTTTGGCTCTATCCTCCCCACCTCCACCTATTTCTCCTCCTATATTAAAAAAAAAAAAAACTATTAAAACACAAAATCATAAACTTGCTTTCACTTTATGATAGCACCAAATACAGAACAAAACTGCACTTCTTTGAAACGTTTTCAAAATATTCTATTCAAGAATTCAAATCTTAAAACAAACCCCTTCCACCATCCCTGACTAAGTGGCCCTGGAATTCTTCATGGTGTGGGTATCTCTCAATGAAAAGAGTTGATCAGCTCAACTTTATTCAACTAGAGATGCGTTCAAGGTGTTTTTGCAGTGCGGTAATGACAATCTTACAGTGCATTTCAAGAAGTTACTTTTACAAGAGCTATTGTATTTAAAACTCTAATTATTTTGCAACGACCTTTATTTTTTTCAATTCAAGAGAAGGTATCCATTAACCATAAAAATAGACAAAACATTCTGATAATAAAGTTAATTTAATATTCTGGAAATGAGTCACGCTTCTTATTGTTTTACACTATCTACCGGTTACACCAGGTTCTTGTTGGATGAGGACACTGTCCAATAATTCTTTACATATTCTATGTGTAGAACACACTAGACTCTCAATAAACATCCACTGTCAATAATAGTGGTTTATTTTTCTATGTGACTAGCAGTTATCAAGTACCTATTTAAGGAGTTAAAATCATACCATTATTTTTCTATTTGACTGGCAGTTATCAAGTGTCTATTGGAGGAGTTAAAATATACCATTCAGGCATATTGCCTAGTTGAGTTAAAAGCACTTGAAAAACAGTAGGTGCAAAAAGATTACTCTGACCTTCATTCTGTTCCTTAAAAACAGGAGACGAAATTCCTGCATGAAAGTTGCCCATCCTATACCATAAGGAAAGAAACATTCTTATCATCAAGGACTGGAAGTTGTGACAGAGAATTCTGTACCGACTTTGTTAAATTAACTCTTACCTTTTACGCCTACCCATATAATCTAGTTGCATTTTGACAACTTGCCATTCTTTGTCCAATTTAATATGTGTTCAGCTCTATGATTTTAGGTCTTCACTTCCTTATAAGGACTCCCAGTCAAGTAAAACTTACAAAATAAATTTGCATTCTTGTTTCCTGTTAATATGTCTTATGTCAATTTAATTATTAAGCCTAGCCAAAAAAAAAAAAAAAAAAAAAGGAAAAGATACAATTTTGCCTCCCCTAGACCTTTCAGGATGAGGCACTTAAGACAGGTAGGTTTTGCAAAAACAGACACTGAGACAAGATGTCTGTTAGGGATCAACTCTTGTTAAAGGAAGATGAAAGAAGATGAGCTAAAACAAGAAACTCAATTCTGTTTTAGCATCACAGCATCTTGGCCAATTGACAGGCAGCTGTGGAGCCAATATTGCCTATTAAGCATCCCACATTGGCCTAAAATATTTGTTCTTTATACTCCATCACCCTTAGCCACTGGATGCAACATGTTCTCCCAAGTATGTCTTTTGAGGCAAAGTGATTAAAACTAAAGCCTCTGATGTAGGTGACAGGGGGATGGAGGCATCACACCACCATGGCATGTGTTTACCTATGCAATAATCCTGCAAGATCTGCACATGTACCCCAGAACATAAAGTACAATTAAGAATAAATATAATTCAACATGGTGAAACCCCGTCTCTACTAAAAACACAAAAAATCAGCTGGGCATGGTGGCGCATGCCTCTAATCCCAGCTACTCAGGAGGCTGAGGCAGGAGAATTGCCTGAACCCAGGACGCGGAGGTTGCGGTGAGCCGAGATCGCATCATTGCACTCCAGCCTGGGTAACAAGAGCGAAACTCCGTCTCGAAAAAATAAATAAATAAATAAATAAAATTAAAAAAAAAAACTAAAGCATATCTTTAAATACATGACCAGAAGCCAGAAGGTGTCTATTGGCCGTGTTTTCGGCAGCTGGGCAGGAAGTCCTTCTCTGAGGGAGGAATGAAGTTGCCCAACATGTATGTATTATGCATATGCAACTGCATGTGAATTACCAATTCAAAATAGACCTAGAACTAGATAACAATTAGGAAAATATTGATTAGCTCCCATTTGTCAATTTTGGTTTTTGTTGCAATTTCTTTTGGTATCTTTATCATGAAGTGCTTGCCAAGTCTATGTCCAGAATGGTATTTCCTAAGTTATTTCCAGAGTTTTCATAGTTTTAGATTGAAATTTTAATCCATCTTGAGTTAGTTTTTCTATATGGTACAAGGAAGGGGTCCAGTTTCAATCTTTTGCCTATGGCTAGCCAGTTTTCCCAACACCATTTATTGAATAGGGAGGTCTTCCCTCATTGCTTGTTGTTATGGATTTTGTCAAAGATCAGATGGCTGTAGGTGTACCACATTATTTCTGGGCTCTCTATTCTGTTCAGTTGGTCTGTGTTTCTATTTTTGTACTAGTATAGTTCTGTTTTGGTTACTGTAGCCTTGTAGTATAGTTTTAAGTCAGGTAATGTGATGCCTCCAGCTTTATTCTTTTTGTATAATGAGATGCCATCTCATATCAGTCAGAATGGCCATAATTAAAAATTAAAAAACAAAATAGCAGATGCTGGTGAGGTTATGGAGAAAAGGGAACTAGTTTAGCCATTGTGGAAAACAGTTTGGCAATTTCTTAGAGAACTTAATACATAAATACCATTTGACCCAGCAACCTCATTATTAGGTAAATTTCCAAAAGAATAAAAATCATTCTACCATAGAAACATGCATATGTTCATCACAGCACTATTTACAACATCAAAGACATAGAATCAACCTAAATGCCCATCAGTGATACACTGGATGTTATGTTTAATACTGAATGTCAACTTGATTGGATCGAAGGTTACAAAGTATTGTTCCTGGGTCTGTCTATGAGGGTGTTGCCAAAGGAGATTAACATTTGAGCCGGTGGACTGGGGGAGGCAGATCCACCCTCAATCTGATTAGGCACCACCTATTCGGCTGCCCGCCCAGCTAGAATAAAGGAGGCAGAAGAAGACAGAAAGAGCAAACTTGCTGAGTCTTTCAGCCGTCATCTTTATCCTGTGGTGGATGTTTCCTGCTCTCGAACATTGAACTTCAGGTTCATAGCTTTTGGAATCTTGGACTTACACCAGTGGTTTGCCAGGGGCTCTCATGCCTTTGGTCACAGGCTGAAGGCTGTATCGTGGGATTCCCTACTTTTGAGGTTTTGGAATTCAGTCTGGCTTCCTTGCCCCTCTGCTTGCAGACAGCCTATTGTGGGACTCACCTTGTGATTGTGTGAGTCAATACTTATCAAACTCCCCCTCATATATACATCTGTCCTGTTATTAATAGTTCTGTCCCTCTAGAGAACCCTGACTAATTCACAACATAAAGAAAATGTGGTACATATACATCTTTGAATACCATGCAGCCATAAAAAGAATGACATCATGTCCTTTCAGCAATATGGATAGAGGTAAGCAAACAAACACAGAAACAGAAACCCAAATACCACCTGTTCTCACATATAAGTGGAAGCTAAACATTGAGTATATATGCATACAAAGAAGAAAACAACAGACATGGGGCCTACTTGAGGGTGGAAGCTGGGAGGAGAGTGAGACTTAAAAAACTACTTATCGGGTACTATGATTATTACTTGAGCAATGAAATAATTTGCACACCAAACACCCACACATGCAATTTAGCTATATAACAAACCTACACAGGTACACTTGAACACAAAATAAAAGTTAAAAAGAAAAAAACCAGGGAGAAGTCACATAGCTACCTCTCCATGCATGGAGGACCAAAAAGGTTATTGGCTGTGTACATTGCCACAGGGTTTCTCTTAGTAAGGAAGAGAGGGATTATTTACCACACCAAGTCTTATGTTTCTGGTAATCATATTTTGAACATAACACTGAATAATTCTGTGCCACTAATATACTCCTTTTGCTATTTGAAATGTAGGAAACTAAATGTCTTATAAATGGAGCATTAGAAAAGTATCCAGGGCTGGGTGTGATGGCTCACTCCTGTAATCCCAGCAGGCCAAGACAGGCAAATCACGAGGTCAAGAGATTGAGACCATCCTGGCCAACATGGTTAAACCCCAACTCTACTAAAAATATAGCTCGTGTGGTGGCAGGCACCTGTAGTCCCAGCTACTAGGGAGGCTGAGGCAGGAGAATTGCATGAATCTAGGAGGCGGAGGTTGAAGTGAATCAATATTGCATCACTGCACTCCAGCCTGGCAAAAATAAAAAATTTTCAAAAAGACAAAGGAAACTATCCAATATATTTCAGTCTAGATAAGGAAACTGAACCACTGTTAGAAGCAGTTTCCTGAAGGAGCTTCTGGAAAATCCAAGAATCTCTTGACAACTCATTTGGTGTCATTTATTCAACTGTAGGTAAGCTTGGAAAAATAAAACAAGTATCACAAAATTAAAAAAAAAAAAAGATAATATTGAGAAATGATAAGAAATGCCAAAAACAAGCTGCTAAATTAATGTACAAATACATATCAAATATGACATTTCTTTTACATCTTTCTTCAATAAGTACTATTTAAGGTTATTGCAATGTCTTCATCTTTCTCAGTAGAGCTGCCAAAAGTCTGATAGTTCTCCACTCACTTTTGCTTATTTTAAGACAGCATTTGTTGGTTTGTTAATTCCTCTCTTTATCACCCTTGATCCTATTGTGTTTGAGTATCTCTGAAATTAACGGGCAATCTTTATTTTGTTTAGTTGCCTCAGAATTAAATTGCCCCAGGTATTAAAATCCATGACACAAATAATCAAAACTGAAAAAACAGAGTGTCTTCAGTTGTCCCCAACATGAAAATAGGCAAGTAAAATCTGTGATGGGCTTTTAACATTCACACTAGAAAACTATGTATCAGAATTCACATAACTATCTACATGATCTATCACTAGCTGTTTTTTCCTTTGATTACATTATTCATTCATCAAATTATGGCAAAGGAAGATATTTTAGTTTCTCTTCTTTAAAACTATGAAAATTATACATTATATGCAAATATCATTTTACACACAAATATACACAGATACTTATATACACTCACGCTCACAAACACACAGTGATTGTGCTTACAGATGGTGAGAGTACAATGATAAATTAATTGCTTTAGAAAGAAAAGAAGAAAATAGCAAAGTGTGTGCTGGAGGTTGTGTGATCCAAGAGAGACGAGAAATGGAAGGTAAGAAGCTGGGGTGGTAGGAACATGTTTAATGAGCCCTGATGGGGTGGTGGGGTGAGCGACATTGGGCTTGGAGCTATATATGGGTAATTTCATTTAATTATCAAACATATATTTATGGCCCAGTGAGGGGGCTCACTCCTATAATCCCAGCACTTTGGGAGGCTGAGGTGGGAGGATCGCAAGGTCAGGAGTTCAAGACCAGACTGGCCAACATGGCAAAACCCTGTCTCTACTAAAAAATACAAATATTAGCTGGGCTTGGTGGTTCATGCCTGTAATCCCAGCTACTTGGGAGGCTGCAGTAGGAGAATTGCTTGATCCAGGACCCAAGAGGTGGAGGTTGTAGTGAGCCAAGATCGTGCCACTGCACTCCAGCCTGGGCTACATAGCAAGATTCCTATCTATCTATCTATCTATCTATCTATCTATCTACCTATCTATCTATCTATATATAAAGCAGATGTTATTATTTTTGTTTTAAAAACTAAATATCAAAGATGTTAAACAACACAGAGCCAAGGCACCACAAATACGAATTACCTGATTCCCAAAACATGTATTTTCTGCCACCATGTTGGATTTAAAGTCTACTATAGTTATATGTTACCTAACTGCCTGAGCTTTAACTAAAGTTTCAAATTTGCAGTTTGTTAAAAGATCTATTGATTGTATCTCACCCCTACATTAGCTCAATTTTGTCTTCTTATGTGTGGCAATTTTCTCTGACCTTCCCCTAAAAACTTTCCCTAAAGATTTTGTCTGTGATCCTTTTCTCTTTGCTTTTATTCACTCTCCATCAAAGAGTTCACATTCCTGAAGCTATTTGCCTCTTAAATCATGAATTCAAATTTTTTCAACATTACTACTCTGAGTTACTGTCTGACAGGTTTCTTGCAAAAAACTCAAATTTTATTTGTCCAAGTTTTTCTTGCAAACACTCCAACCAAGCCTAATTATATCTTTAGACAGTTGATCTTTAAAAATGCATTTAAAATATTGGTTAGATTTTCCCTTTATTTTTATTTCTGCAAGCATCATCAAGGTCAAGACGTTATTATAGTTCTGGTGGATTGAAATAAATCTTTTTCTAGTCACTCTTTACCCAGTTTGTTCTACTCAATGTGATTCAGTTTGTCTGTCAAAATACATCACATATAAGTATAATACTCCTTTTCAAAACCTTCTGGGATTCCTTCTTGCTTAACGTTAATTCCAAATCTCCTATTCTGGCAATAAAGGATTTCCAGTGTTATTCACAGTATTTCTTCACCCAGAATATTGTGCCTCTTTCATTATAAATCAATGTTTTCCATTTTTATATGTACAACTGAAACCCCATCTCCTCCTGTCTCACCCAGCCAAAACCAATTTGCTCTTCTGCTTTCACAAAGAACTTTGTTTATACTTTTCTTATGTAGTCATCAATGCTTTCTTAGAGAATGGATGTCGGATTCTCTGTTTGTTTGTTTCCGTTGCCATAGTAACATATCATAAATTGAGTGGCTTACAACTAACAGAAATTTGTTTCTCAAAGTTCTGAAAGATAGGAGGCTCAAGATCAAGGAACTGGCAGGCTTGGTGTCTGGGGAGGGCTTGCTTCCTGCTTCAGAAATGGCAATCTGTTTTCTGTGTCCTCACATGGTAGAGAGAGTAACCAAGTTCCATGGGGATTCTGATAAAGACATTGACCCATTCATGAGGGTTCTTTCTCATGACCTCAGTGAATCCTGATTACCTCTCAAAGACCCCATGCCTTAATACCATCACGTTAGGTGGCAGTGTTTCAACATATAAACTTTGAAAGAACACAGCATTTGTTAAACAAAGGCTTCTACTCTGCAACGTACTTAAGGGAAACTTCTCTCAGATGGATCTTATCTACATCTTGTCATTAACATTACTTGCCTCATATCAGGATGGGTTCTCCAGAAAGCCTGGGAAAAGTGAATGACTGAGGGAGTATTTTCAGGTAAAGGATGTGAGATCAAGAGGATACAATACTAAGAATACAGGCTGTTTTAACTGGAGATAGATTCCATTTGATCCCACAGGGAACACTGGGGTACAAATCACAAGAGCAAGTTCCTGACCAGCGCTGCCCACCCCCGCCTCGCCCCCGCCTACTTCTGGAGTCAGGGGTGTAGCCTCTTCCAGAATGAGGCAGTTCCCTTTGGACTGTAGGCAGGCACCAGAGAAGATGGCAGCTATGTATTATTAGCATAGCTAAAGGGTGTACGCATGAACTTGGCAAGGCGATCTGGCTAGGGCACCAATAATAACTATAACAATGTATCTTTTGTACATTCAGATCAACTTTCTTTTATTTAATTTCAACTTATTTCTTTCATTAAGTTTACTTCATAAAGACACTATTTCTTCTGGAATTTAGCTAATAACAGTTTCTAGGAAAACTCACGAAAGTAGAGTTTGTGGGTCAAAGAAAGTTCCCTGCTGCCACATTTGATCTTTAAGTTAAAAGTATCATCTCCCTCCTCCATGTCTCATTCTAGGTTCCCTCTCTCTTGGCTAACACTCCTGGTGTTCTGGCTTTCTGGCATGAGGGCTTCCATGTGTTCAAGTGGCTACCACAGCTTTAAGTTTAATGGATATCTGACTATGCCCTCTGATGGAAGGGTTGCTTGATAACAACCAAGACCTTGAGCTCTAGAGAGCCTAAAGTTACTGCGACTGCATCCCCAGACACTTGAAACGGATCATTGAGATCACTGAGAGTGATGCTGAATAAAACACTTCCACTCTTACCACTTGGTTTCTAAAGCTATGTATTCTTCCTCTTGGGGAAATATCATGATACAATGACTGCTTCAAAGATGTTAGCTTCAAGTGAGCATCACATATGTTCCTTTAAGATGTCATTTCACTTTTATGTCAGGGTGGCAGCTTTTAGATAAATACAGGAAAGAGAAGTTTATGCTTCCAGTAGCTCAGGCCAAATACAAACCTTAATCTTTGACTCCTGAATTTCTTTCACATACTCTACCACATTCCATTGGTTATGCACTCAAAGGATATGTGGAGTCTGATTTTCTCCATGACTCTATTGTTTACACCATATTTTAAATCATAGCAATCTCCCATTCGTAGACCATTAAACTGGATCTTGTTCATTCTATTTTTGCCCCACCACAAAACTACACTTTTTAATGAAAGCTAATAGATTTCATTAAGAATTACTCTTTTTAAAACATGCCTGTCCATATCACTCTTCTGCTTGCTCACACCCTGCCAATGGCTTTCCATCTTTCTCAGAATAAAATCTAAATATTTTCATAAAGGTTTGCAAGGTATACCTGTAATCAAACATCTTGTATTTAAATCTGCCTCTTACTTTTTGTGTGAAGCAGACAGGCTAATGGAATTATTTGTGTCTCAGTACAGCATTGAGAGAATTATGTGAGTTGGTGTATAGCAATATATATAACAGTCTCTAGCACGGAAACAACGCTATGTAAATGTTAGCGAACATTTTTGTTGTTTCAGTTCTTATTATTGCAGGTGTATTTCTTGCTTATATTTTTATGGATTACTTAAACATAAATATTTTTCATGTCACATGATAATTCTCAGAAACATACTACCTAATGGCTATGTAATATTCCATCCTATATTATGCCATTTTTATTTATTTCATCGATTCTTTCATTTATTCATTGAATCATGCTTTCTAATATAGGTATTATAGAAAATGTTGAAGTCACTTTGAGGAAAATAAGTCTCCATGAGGTAGAAAGCAATAACACAAGGCAAAGAACACATGCATAAAATGTATGATTAAATATGTTCATTATTTTCTTTGGCAATTCCACCAAAGGATATACCTTGTCTTCCTCATATCGTGTTTAAATATTTAATGCTATAGCAAAAATATCCTCTCAAGAAACTTTCTGTGAATATGGGGAAGAATACAGAGGGATCCTTATCCATCCCTTTCTTCCATGGAAAATGCTGAGCATAAAGACAGAATAAGGTCCCAATAGAGGTTAAATCTGAGTTCTGTCTATATAACCTTTACTTGTGTAAAGGGTGCTATGTGTAGAAGCAATGCTGCCATTTGTAGAGTCCAGTAAGTTCTCAACTACCAGTAGTCATGATTAAACAGTAAATTGCATGAACCTCACAAGACATCAGAGACTAATATATATGAAGGATATTAGTACCATGTGTTCCACTGGTCACTTGGTAACATGGAAACAGAAAGAGTAAATATTTCACAGATGGAAACCTTCAGCAAATACTATGAAAAAAATTTATTTTTAATCCTCATATGGTCATTTTAAATAATTTTATTTCTTATTTAATGGCTGCCTAATTTCCTCTAATATCAGAGAAAAATTAAATTCTGTTTTCATCACCACCTTCTCACCCCTGCCAGAGCTTACCTCTTTAGCTTTTCAATATTGAAAAATACCTACCCACCATATGAAATTATCTATGCAGGACTATAGCCGAAGAACAATAATTTTAAAAGCTACAGAACGTTATAATAATCAAAACACATGAAATGGACTCTCTTCCTTTTTAATCTCATAATGCTATCAAAAAAAGTATTAATTTTCACTGAGACTCAGTTGGGCAAAAAATGTTTTCTACTTTTGCAAGGGTGTGTTGTATTTATTGTTCATATAACGCTGTCTTAAAAATGTCAGATTTGTTTACTATTTATTCCTGTAAAATCGGGGAACTGAAAACAAAAGGAAAACAGACTTTAAATCCTCTCACCTAATGTGAGCCTTTTTTTGTTTCTGAGCTGAGGGAAAGAATCATCATATAATAAATCAAATCAGCTAAAAAGTCTCTCCCTTCAGAAAGTAAGCTGTGTGTAGTTGGAGTATGAAAGACAGGTGGCCACAGAACAATCCCTAGGCCTGGAACTTAATTAACTTACATTTTACCACCATAAGAAACAAGGTTAGGGTCTCCACCAAGATCTTCTATACATACACAATCCCTTTTACCAAAACCTCTGAGACTTAGTCTCTGGGAAGTCAGGTTTCAGTGTAACACCTCCCATCATATCTTTACCAACATGCATATAACACATTTTATCATCATTTTTTACCCTCATAATGCAATAAAAATGTTTTATTAATCTTTCCTTAGGATATAAGATTATTGAGTACCCACCCACAAAAACTGAGTGTAGTATCTCTGTTTTATTACAACTTTTTCAGAACCCCTCCCAACTCACCATCATGGTTTATAAAATGTAAATCTCTTTCCACTCAGGTGTTGTAATATGAAAAGGAATTAAAGAGGAAGACATACTGCAGTGGGATAAACAGCAAAAATGAGAACAATTTTAATTTGCTGTGTGTGAAGGTAAATATCATGTATCATTTCCCCATTAGAGAAACTATTTCCAGAGTAACTAAATATAATTTTTCTATTTGTTTCTCACTGTGTGGTGTCTTACTCATTCAGCACTTTTTTCTTTTACATTTCAGGAATTAGTTTCAAACTTTAATTCAAGTTTCAGCTGATATATTGTGTATATGCTATTTTAATAGAATTTTAAAAGCTTGATTTTCAGGGGGAAAATAGCCTGAGTATGGAAGACAACTTGAATGCCAAAAGAGTCCTGGAAAATTAGCATTTTTAAGTTAAATGAAGAAAAACAGAGAAAATTCAAAACTAATAAATTGGGTATGGATTTTAAAATTAGAAGCCACCACACTTGCAGAAGCAGTATAAAGTTTTAAATCTGTGATGTATTTAATAGACTCAATTATTTTCCATTTAAAATTTTAATATTTTAACAAGGCTAAATTTATAGGTAGAAAAATATTATTGGCATTGGTGTATGGAAAATATTATTGTATACTTGTATGTTGCAGCCCAGTACATTGGTATATATCACAGCCTTATAGGAGTGGAGGGAGCTTAGAAAATATGCCTGTTCTGTCATCTAAATTAAAAGTGCCAGTAATAAGCACAGAGACCCATATCCCCTTAGTAATTTGTTGGCAGTTTTTCCAGATATACATTTTATATAGATGAGTCTTAACTTTGCTTGTGCATTTCATTATATAAATTATTTTTATAAATTAATTTTTCATTAGACACAAGAATATGGTTCACTAAATATGGTGAGGATTTACTACATTATTTGCTTCTGAGGAATGTATGACATGCCACTGACTTTTACTAAGGAGGTCTAAGCATTAGCGTGTGTTATGGCTCCCCGTGTGAATACATTTCCACAATGTTTTCAACGCTTATAGCCTGGGGTTCAGCCCCAATGATGATCTAACTCAAAGACATCTGTAGTCTTATGCTGTGCATAGTGGATACTATAAGGCAATTGAACCATTGTTATTCACTAACATGCCTTTCACACTTTCTATTCTTTTGTTTGTATCTGTCATTTTCAATAATTTTGACCACATGATCAAAAATTACCTTAAAAATTATTGAGAAAGATCCTCCAAAACTTATTTATGTAAGCTGAATCTGTTAATACTAGGCTAAAAGTTAATTTTTAATTGTATTTTTATTAATAATTTAAAACATAATTATGATAGATTAATTAAAGTTTTATATAATATATCTAAGTGGTCTGGGTCCCGTGGCTCAAGCCTGTAATCCCGGCACTTTGGGAGGCCGAGGCAGGCGGATCATGAGGTCAGGAGATCAAGACCATCCTGGCCATGGTGAAACGCCATCTCTACTAAAATACAAAAAATTGGCCAGGCATAGTGGTGCGTGCCTGTAGTCCCAGCTACTCAGGAGCATGAGGCAAGGGAATGGCTTGAATCCAGGAGGCAGAGGTTGCAGTGAGCCAAGATCGTGCCACTGCACTCCAACTTGGCGAAAGAGCAAGACTGTTTAAAAAAAATTATATATATATATATACACACACACACACACACACACACACACACACTCACACACATACACATAAGTGTAGTTTTCTAAAACAAAGTAAAATAGTGAGCAGGAGAGTTATTTTACATTTTTGCTAGTTTCTTTAAAATTTGGTTTAATAGACTGGTTTAACAAAAGACAGTTAGATACTAATATATGTTTTTGCATTTAGTTTGTTGTAATAAATTGTTTTGGTAGAAGCATATACTGAACATTGAGCACCACACAGAGAAGTATTAGAAAAGGCAAAAGTATTTTAAAAGTCTTTTCAGATAATTGTCAATATCCTTCAACATTACACCAAACCTCTACAATGTACAATGTGAATTTTTTTCCCTCTGGCACATTAAAATTTCTTGGTTTATGTTGTATTTTGAATAAGTTTATATCTATTCATGTTTTGTGCCATCAGGAGTTAGTTATTTGGAAAATGTTGATTTATTAAACTATGCTGATCTTACAAATGTTGGAATATTTCATTATAAATACTTTTTAAAATGATCTTATTAACATCCTCACCAATTTTGTCAAAATTATCTTTAAGTATTTGGAAGCTCTAAGCCTCATGGTAGCAGATACAAGTTTCCTAAAATTTGGATTTTTGTTTAAAATATGAATTGTATTATTGACAACATATTTGGCTAGTTTTCTTTGAAGTGACAGTAACTATTCAATTTTTTACAGTCTTCCAGTTTAGATTTTGACTCCTTTTCTTTTGTATCCCTTTGCACTCTTGAAATGACATTACTCTTATACTTTTAAAAATCATTCCTATGCTTGTAACTTTTTTTTTTTTTTTTGAGATGGTGTTTTGCTCTTGTTGCCCAGGCTAGAGTGCAGTGGCATGATCTTGGCTCATTGAAACTTCCACCTTCCGGTTTCAAGTGATTCTCCTGCCTCAGCCTCCTGAGTTGCTGGGACTGTGGGCACCTGCCACCATGCCTGGCCATTTTTTATATTTTTAGTAGAGATGACATTTTGCCATGTTGGCCAGGCTGGTCTTGAACTTCTGACCTCAGGTGATCTGCCCACCTTGGCATCCCAAAGTGCTATACAGGCATGAGCCACCACACCCCCCATTCCAAAAAAAAAAGTTAAATGTATTAACTTTTAAATACATATTTCTAGCTCATCTTATTCATTTTCAAGGAAATGCATGAGATTTTCTTAGACCCAAATTTATGTACCAATGATTCTTTTAAACAAAAGCTATTTCTTGGAAAAAAAAAAAAAAGTCTAGCTCAACTCAAACAAATCAACATACAAGTGCCTTGATCCGAAGAACAACAAAAATGTATTTTGATAGGTAGCAGTTTCTGTTTTGTCACAAAATATTAATACACTCAAGTGTAGAGGTTTAATGGTATTGATAAGTTTAGGTTTTAATTCTTTTGTTCAAATGATCTTAAACTCTTGTCTTGTTTTAACTTTGGTGGCGAAGAACTCAATAAGTACATCTTAATAGCACTGTCTTTATTTGGACTGTAGCATGAGCTGCTTTATTCACCATTGTGTTTGCATCATCATGTCACATGTCAACACATTAAAAAGAGCACACAAGAGCTTAGTGTTATTATGAAATAATTCTTACTTTGCAAGCTCCCTGAAGGAATCTTCTGGACCACTGGGGTCCATGGAACATACTTTGAGAACCACTGGCTTTACTATTTTCTCTGCCTAGAATGCACTTTCACCTCATTATTTCCAATCCATATTCTCCTTGTCCTTTAATTGTAAAGGCAGTTCAAATAGTTTTTGGCAAGGTCTTGTTTTAATGATTTCAAATGTGTATGTGTGTATATGTTTGTGTGTATATGTATATATGTGTTTACATATATATATATGTGCATATATTTACATGTGCATACATATACATAATGTGTGAATGTGTGTATACATATATATTGCATATATACACACATGTACCTATGCATGTATACATATGCATGTACAAATACACATATCTTATATATGTATGCTTATACATACATATGTAGATAGATATACACACATTTGCATATATATGTGTGCATGTGTATATTTATATATATATATGTTTAGATGAAGTCTTCTGCAGTGATGGAGCAGTGATTGGGAGCCATGTGAGGACATGATCACCAAACGATTTTACTTCTTGAATGATTACTTACTTGAGTAGTGTACTTCCAGTGTCTGCTTATGTTTCTTAAATGTTTTACAAATAGTTTGCCATGGAGAATGTATTTTACATTATTCTTAGAGAGCCTAGTCATTAATCAAGATACGAACCTTTTTTCTCTCTACTAAACACTGGTTATGTGGATCACCTTTCCTTGTTCCCAAGCCCTAAGACTTTCTTCAGGTATACTCTGTCTATTCAAGCAAACTGATATCCTGTCTTCAAAATGGAAAATGTCCTATCAACATCTGGGTGGCTATCCAGTACCTACTGAAACATATGCCTTGTCACACTCAGTGTATTGTGAAAATATCACATAAAAAAAGCCTGTCAAATAATGTGATAAAAATAAATCAATATGTGCTTAACTAGTTGACATGCTTGACCATTAAACTTAGTTAACTGTGTTCTGGCAGCCTGGATAAAAATGGAAACATGATAGATTATACAATTCTCATCTGATTTTTAAAAAAGCTTATATTAGTTATTTAAGGAAGCTCGTTTTTCCTGGTACTAAAGAATAAATGCAATGTATCAACCTAATGGACACTATAATATTCAACTGAATTGTTAAGACACATCATGACAGTTTTTTGAGGGGAACTATCATGAAAATTAATGTATGGAATTGAGGTCGCATCACATTGGGTTAGTTAATAAAAGCTTAGCCCACTTGAGGACACAAGAACTGCCATTATGGTTTAAGGAAATTCATATTGCAAGTGATCATTTAATAAAACAATATTAGTGAGTATATTCAATATTGGAAAAGAAATGGATGTGTAATGCATCAAGTAGCCACTCTCAAGAGTGCAGTCTAAATTCCCCTCAACAATACTTCCTCTGTCATTATTTTTAAGATAAATTGCAACATTTAATTTACTGAAACTTCATCATTTCGTTCATAATTTAATTCAGGAAACGTTTATAAGGAGTAAGCAGTGTCACCAGACACTTTGAAAGGTCCTCAGGACACAGAGTTTATGCACTGCTCATTTTTATCAATGCTATAAAGCTAGCCTTAGGTTGTTCCGTGCGATGACACTCCCATTGCAGTGAATCTGTCACCCTCTGCCCAAATCAATTTTTGCTGTAAGACCCACTGTACCGTATAGTAGCCAAGCAGAAGATTTAAACATATATTTCATTTATCAAAAAGTAGTGAATATATTCAATATACATAGGCACAGTCTAGGAGAAAAATCTGCAGCATATATTTCTTTCTTTTTTATTTTATTTCCAAGTAAGTAGTATATTCATAAAAATGCCAATTTGACATTCCAAATGTGACATTTACTACAGACTGCACATAGCTTTTCTCTTTTCTGCATGATTCCAGTATATATCTGATCTATCAGAACGAACATTTCTAAGCTCAGAGCACAGCATCATCAGTATTTTCTCAGTCCTCAGGTGCACAGCTGGATAAATCACTAATTTTTCTGTTTCAAAAATCATTCCTTCTAACCTGGTCATTTCAATGTATCAAGATCTATCATCCATAATCCCCAAAAGATAACATTAGGAAGAATTAAATAAAAAGGAAATTGTAATCCTTTTTTCTTTCATATCTCTATTTTAAGAATAGGAAAATCACTTGATACCGCATGTTCTATTTGGAACGTCACAAAGTAGATGTAGCACAAAAATACATGCTTCTGACTGTAAACAGTACCAGCTGAATCCATATTCCCATTAATTTCCTGCCATAGCACTGCATGTTCTCTTCATCATGCAGCCAGTTTATTCTAATTCTCTTTTAGCATAGCTTCCAAGAGTATGCGTCCGTTATTTGGAGCTGAGCAACATGTAGACTCGCCATCATCCTGGGCAATTGAATCTTGGTAACATTGCTGCATTTCCTGAATTGGATGCCAATAACTTATCTTTAAATGACTTTAAAGTATCTGATTACGTTTAGCTCCCTTAAAGGTATGCCTTTCTGCTCTGCGTGAGTACTACGCTTAAGTGTTAAATGAGCACCCTGCACTTACGTATTTGGTATAGATAATGCGCTTGGTCTTTAGAGTTGGCTTTTGACAGTATTTCACCATTGTGCCTAGGTGTGAGCAGAATAGTTCTAGATAGATTTATTCATTTTTTTAAATGACTATATTTTTGGTAGGTAAAGAAATAATTATCTTCCATATTAATCAATTAATTAATTAATTCATTCATATGCATAACCTGATTGTGATCCAGGTAAGAAAATTTCACTTAATGCTATCATTTCAGCCTAATTATATCAATCTGAATTCTGTATATCCAGATGTCTACTGTATCAGTTCATTTCACTGGCCAAGTATCTTTGAAATATAACTCTTTCATTACCATGTCCAAATTAGGAGAATGATTCCTTTAATTACTTGAATTCATACATGCAGTATAAAATATTTATCAATCATTGTTCTATATTAGATACTGTGCTTTTTATCTACTGTGTATTCAAAGATGAATCAAATGACTTTCCAGGCCTCCAGTAAGTTTTGCAGTTTATTGGAAAACATAGGTATATAAACCAGTATACCTAATGAATATGGTATAAAATAGAAAAATGCCACATTTTCCTGGTCCAGTCTATCGTTGATGAGCATTTGGGTTGGTTCCAGGTCTTTGCTATTGGAAACGGTGCTGCTATGAACGTACGTGTGCATATGTCTTTATAATAGAATGATTTATAATCCTTTGGGTATATACCCAGTAGTGGGATTGCTGGGTCAAATGGAATTTCTATTTCTAGATCCTTGAGGAATCACCATACTGTCCTCCACCATGGAATACTATGCAGCCATAAAAAATGATGAGTTTGTGTCCTTTGTAGGGACATGAATGAACCTGGAAACCATCATTATCAGCAAATTGGCACAAGAACAGAGAATCAAACACCACATGTTCTCACTCATAGGCAGGTGTTGAACAATGAGAGCACATGGACATAGGGAGGGGAGCATCACACACTGGTGTCTGTTTGGGGAGGCCAAGGGAGGGACAGCAGGGGTGTGGGGAGGTAGGGGAGGGATAACATTGGGATAAATGCCAGATATAGGTGACGGGGGGATGGAGGCAGCAAACCATATTGCCATGCATGTACCTATGCAGGTATCTGTACATGTACCCCAGAACCTAAAGTACAATAAAAAAATGAAAAAAATAGAAAAATGAATTAAGAGTACTGTGAAGTACTGAAGGAAAGCCCTTCTACTTAGGAGACATGGAGTCTTTCCCAGGGGACGTGCCTTAAGCTTCTGATTTTATTATTCATTTCTTCACTCTTTGTAATGAAAGTTATGCAACACAGCCTCAGTTTCCTCTCTAATTATATTTTTGGGGATGCTCCATATTCAAGGCTGAGGCTTGTGGTTATTTACCCTCAGGTGAGAGGTGAACGAAAGTCTGACTCAAAAATTATCTATTATTCTTCAGCTTTGAATCTCTAAGAATACATCTGACCATGTTAGCAAGATTGCAGTAAACCAAGTCTAATGGAAGAAGGGGTGTTACTTAAGGTGACATGCAAGCTCCGGAATCTAAGTAATGACGTCACTACAGATCCAGAGTAGAAAGAGAAAGAAGAACAATGAGGATGGAAGGAAGGTGAAACACAATGATACCCCTTCCTTGACAGCACAACTGGAGTTGAGTTTCAAGAGGGGAGTCATTGGAAACATTCAGGTAGGTAGGTGGGAAGAGTTGGGTAAAAGATATGGAGCTGGAATAGCTGGAGTCATTCCTCAAGGAGATTAAAAGAAAATGCTGCTAGATGCTAATGTCCCAATAAAGCACAATAGAATGGTAGAGCAGAAGGTGTTGGAGGCAAATATTTAGATGAACCTCAGAAGTACCCTGGATTCCTTAGGGTTTTCAGAAAACCTAAAGGTGTCTGAATATTCAAGTGAAGGGATACAGGTTTCTAGGAAGTCTGGTAAATTCTCAAAGACCTGGGGTCATGACAAAGAGAACATCATCAACAGGGTGTTTGCAACCAAGGACAAACAGCTGAGACTATAAGCTCCAGCCATGGGTGCAAGCGTATCAGCTCCCAAGGCTATTTAGGACAAACTCTGGGTCAGCCAGTAGAGGAAAGGCATCAGATTAGCCACCCTACTGAGACCAATGAGAATGAAAGATCATTTTATGGACTAGAAGACCACTTTTTCTCAAATGCTAATCAGAGCTCCAAATTCTTTACATGCCTAGCCACCATTACAGGGAGGAGATGATAAAACGTAATGTGCACAGCATGAAGACAATTATTCATTTGGAAGATGCTATTAAAGCCAGTCCTAGAAGGGCACTAAGCAGACTGAGGAATTATACTTGAAAATAAATGAGGAATTCTTCAAGACCAGGCTTAATCTGGCTGTCACCGGTGAAATGACAGCTCCTTTTCATTGTATTTTTGTTTTTTGTTTGTTTGTTTAAGACAGAGTCTCACTCTGTTGCCCAGGCTGGAGTGCAGTGGCATGATCTCAGCTCACAAAAAACCTGTGCCTCCCAGGTTCAAGCAATTCTCCTGCCTCAGGCTCCTAAGTAGCTGGGATTATAGTCATGTGCCACCATGCCTGGCTAATTTTTGTATTTTTAGTAGAGTCGGGGCTTCACCATGTTGGTCAAGCTGGTCTTGAACTCCCAAACTCATGATCCATCCACCGTGGCCTCCCAAAGTTCTGGAATTACAGGCATAAGCCACTGTGCCCGGCCAACAACTCTTAGGAAAAATCAAATCAGTCATAAAGAATAAAGAAGCTGCACTTTATTTTATTGATCTGAAGGTAGAAATGAATCTGTGATATCACTTTACTTTTATTGAACTAACACAGAGTTTTAGCAGCTGGAGATACAATCGATGAGCAAGATGCTTCTTGTGGATCTCAGATTGAAGTGGAGAAATGTAGACAAAACAAATATGATAAGGAAGTAAGCATGACATTTCAGGGTATCTTATGTGAGTATATATGAGGCATCTAATCAATTTTTTTCTTATTTTTTTTAGATGTCATCTTGCTCTGACACCCAGGCTGGAGTACAACGGCACAATCTTGGCTCACTGCAGCCTCTGCCTCCCAAGCAAGTGTTTCTCCTGCCTCAGCCTCTCAAGTAGCTGGGATTATAGTTGTCTGCCACCATGCCTGGTCAATTTTTGTGTTTTTAGTAAAGACAATGTCAGCTGGCCTTGAACTTCTGACCTCATGATCTGTCCACCTCTATCTCCCAAGGTACAGGTGTGAGCCACTGTATTATGTATAATAATCATGATTTATGAGTAGGAAGTGGCCAGGGGATACTTTTAGAAAAAGCCATTTCTGAGAGGAGGAGACATGAGAGGAGACATGGAGACCTGGTGTCATCAGTCAGACTGGCCTCAGAACTGTGAATACATAGACTGCTGTGTCTCATGTGTAGTCATTTCTTATGCATTAACCCTATCTAGAAACTAACTAGAATATATCAGTCCTTGAGCCATCTCTCCAGATTATCCACTTTTCCTCATTTATCTAAACAGTGTCAACATGAAAGCAAATCAAACATATTGATTGAACTGTCATTTATTATTCTATGACAGAGGAAAATGTCAACCAGCCTGGGGTCTTGCATGTGAGGATGCAGGGTTCTCTCCTTGGACCTGCCCAGTTCAACGCGTCCATCAATAATCACAACGAAGGTATAGAGGGCGTGATACTCAACTCTGACAAGCACAAGGTGGAGGAATAGTGAATACAATAAACGACAGAGACAAGATCCAAAGGCTTGCAACAGCCTGGAGCCATTTTATAGCCACAAATAATTCCTCAAGTTTGATTCTAGAACCCACAACTCTACAAGACAAAATTTCGCAAGATAAATCTTAGCAGGATCATATGAAGGATAAGAATAATAACCAAACATGTTAAAGATGTATTCAATAGTATATTCAATGAAAGCTGACAGTGTGACTCTTGTCAGAATAATTTCATGTAAACTTGTGACTACAAATATTATATCAGCAAGGAAGAAACCAAACCCTTTTATGCATTCTGTTTTTTATGTTTCATCTGGTTATTAGCTGCTTCTGGGCTTTAAAACTATAGAAATTGAAATTTCTATTCCGCTAATAAATCTTTAATAGGTGGTTTCTATGTATATGTAATTGTGTCATTAATTTGGGATAAACAGTTTCTTGGTCTTCAGGAGAAGGAGTTAACAGTCTTTATTAATATGTATCTGGGGAAAGTTAACTATATTTGACAAGTATAGGAAGAAGAGTCCATTCAAGTAGAAACGTCTGTGAAATACCGGAGTTCAGATGGGAGTTAGTGGCAATTTGGAAGTAAGTTTCCAAGTGAAGTAAATAACCAAAGATCGCTGCAGCCCTGGGCTGAAAACTGAACTCATGTAATATTATTTTTCAAAAAATTATTCTGTTTATTGCTGTAATATTTTCCTTTCCTTTATGTACAAAGTTATTTTAACAGAACGATTTTATTTGACATTGGAAAATTGATTCATAATATCAGTAAACATACTTTAAAGATTTGCTCTCAGTTTCCAATCAGTTAGTGGAGTTTGACTTTAATGCTGTCTGGTGGAAGAACAAAGAAAATCT
Organism: Sapajus apella; assembly: GCF_009761245.1. NCBI lineage: Eukaryota > Metazoa > Chordata > Mammalia > Primates > Cebidae > Sapajus > Sapajus apella. Next base: position 21,296,624 of record NW_022436948.1, on the reverse strand, counting down.
ATTAATGAAGATTATTTGTGAATTACATGGAGTATAAAAACCTGACAAATTTTGCAGACTCAGTCTACTTCCATCAATCATAATTAAGTCAGGAAAACATACTCAAATACTTTTATATCCTGGGTGAAATTTCCCCAGTACCACTTAGCAGAGAAAACTTCACAATTTAAAAGATGTTATATTGTTTTTCTGTGACATAGGAGATTTTTTTGAATAATTGTGATATTATTATTCTAATATGATTTCAACAAACATGTATTCAGCATTACTAAATGCTAGTTACTTTGTGAGCTACTGTTGATACAAAAATATCAGTCTTGATTTTGATACTTGAAGAGGTCACATCTTGCTGCAAAAAAAAAACACACATAATCTCAAATAATACGTTATAACATAATAAACGTTATTTATTTACATTCCTAACACTGTGTATCAAACATGGTAAGCAATAAATAATTGTTGGTTTAATTGGACTGAATATAAAGTCCCTTTGATTGGAATTCAAAGTGTGTGCTACAGATCCTGCACTGAAAACCTGCCTCAGACATGCTCTTCGTGTCCTGTCAGAGGCTTTCCCCTCTCATGTTTGTCTGTGAAGGGATTCTTTGTGACATCTCCCCAAATCTTTCATGCAGAATGAGTAATCGATCCTTTCTTGTAAAACACATAGTCATGTGTTTTAGAATCGACTGCTATTATCAACTAGACATGTTCTAGGCATTTGACATGTATGACACATTTAATCTCTACGGGAATGGATTAAAAATTGAGACTTTCCTCAGCTCATGGACCATGGAGTCTGTTGATGGAAAGAAGGCATTGGAAATGATAAGTCAAATAAACGGTCTTTGAAGCAGAAGAAATATAGCATGGTGATCCCTGATTACCCTCCCTCAGACATTCCCATGCCCTTCTTCGGGAGTCATGTGGCCACAGAAACAGAAGCTCAGAGGGACCTTAAAATTCAGGAGGCTGTTGTCTATTCCCCATATTCCTTTACTAAATCTGCAGGGAATTTTGTCAACTATGTATTGATTATTTCAGCAAATATTTGTAGGTTTCTATGATCTACTAATACTTACCAAGGTATAGAATAAATGAGGAAGAGTTAAATGGCCTTTGCCTTTAAATATTTCATAGACTGGTATTCACAAAACTAAATAATTATTATTTCCTAGGGGATCTGACAAGCCCTGAGTACTGAAACATAGAAGGTATCTAGAAAGAACTGGTGAATGAATTCACTAAACAAACACACACACAAACAGAAATTGCAGTCACAGATGGAGACGAAGTGGTTAAATATTCAGTCTCAGAGTAATGTCTCTGGGTTCACACAGTTCACCTCAATCAAATCATGAATGAATGTAGAGAATAAAATATGGCTGATGGTACATGTGAAATACAAATGGCAGAGCTGTCAACACAGGAAGCATGCAGACATTGGAGACTAGGCAGAGACTGAAGTTATCACTTCTACCATCATTGGTGGGTTTTTGTTTGCTTTTTGTTTTTTTTGTTTTGTTTTGTTTTTTGTTTTTTTGCATAATTTTAATACTTCACAGCAGATTTTCAAAATGGTAGGGATTAGTGAAAGAAGGATGATCTATCTGAATTTTATAAAACTTGCTAAAAATTTCCATAATGCAAAATAACTGAAGATAATGAAGGAATTTTCTCCCATAGAAAAGAGCAGTATTGCACTTAATCGACATCCCATTTTTCAACCACAGGGGTTGTTTCTGCCTTTTCTCATTTATTTATGTAAAAAGAAATGCAAAGTCTGCAGAAGCAGGGTAAGAAAACCTTGTGAAACTTTTTCAATAATCCCTGTTATAATGTTCAAAGCAATTACTTTTGCTGTCAGCAGGAATAAAATTTACTACCATCAGAGAGTGCAAAAAGTCAAATGTATTACTAAGAATTACAACATAAGCTGCATGCAAATAACCCCACAAGTTCTAAGGGCTTGTCATCCCGTATTTGTACAGCTGAGGCTTCAGTCATTTTTTATTACTGATTTAAAAAAATTCCTAGATGCTGGTGTAGAATTTGCCCATCAATTTCAATGAAAGCCAAAAATGTACTAAGCTTGCTCTCCTGAGGAGTACTATTATCAGTGTGCTTTTACAAAAAATAAGTATTTCTTTGTAAACAAACCGTATAATATGAAGATTATGCAATGAGAAATAATGAAAGCTACATAAACAATTTTTTTCAAATATTTGGACTTTGTTCTCATAGGCAGTCTTTAGCATAATGATAATTATCTACTGTACTCAAAGGACATAAAAGACTTTCAGTGAAAACTCTTAACATTGTATACATTTCACTTCAGCATGAAAGTTTTACATAATCCTGAAACATAGTCTTGACTTTCTGACATTACCATCTCCTCAGTTGTAACCACTTCACTCCTCCAAACCCCAAAATCTTACCAAAGTCAGAGCTCAGCCAGTTTTTAATGTCAACACTGGTAAAAAAATAATACATGCACAAGTAAGCCGCCCACCTTGGGTCCCCAACGTGCTGAAATTATAAGTCGGAGCTATGACATCTGGCCAGCCTTTTCTTTTTTGAAGCTCCCTTTTCAATTTTATAAATATATTTTACAAATATTTTATTCTTAACTAAAATTAAATTATTAAATATTATGACAATTATATGTTATATCTCTACATATTTTTATATTATGTTAAACAGAAATGTTTATATATTATAATATTTATATGTGCATATTATAGTATATTTGTTCTTCTTTCTGGTAGATTTTTATAGCAAAAGGAGAACTACCATTCCCATCTTACCCTCTGTCAGTTGGATCCTCCTGAATGACGCCTTTTAAGCAATCAAATGGAGCCTTTTCCAAACCCACTCATGGACCAATCTGCATGTATTCCTTTATTCTAAGCCCTTGCAAATCGTGGACTTAGCCTCACAAATGGCAAGCTGCTTTCAGGTCCCCTCTCGCTGTTGAGGCCTTTCTGCCACTCAGTAGAATTCTACTCTACCTAACTCACTCTCCAGCGTCCATGTACCTTATTCCTCTGGGTTGCAGAACAAGAACATGGAACTTGCCAAATTGAGGAAGTAAAAGAACTGTACTGCTCCTAGTCATATCTTACAGGGTGGCTGGTAAGAGAGCTTGTGCAGGGGAACTCTCATTTATAAAACCATCAGATTTCAGGAGACTTATTCACCATCAAAAGAACAGTATGAGGGAAACCTCCCCATGATTCAATTATCTCCACTTGGTCCTGCCCTTGACACATGTTGATTATTAAAATTTAAGGTGAGAGTTGGGTCGGCGTACAGCCAAACCATATGACCTAGACAATTTGGTCTAAATGTATAGCTTTCTCTTTTCCCTTCTTGTTATTTGAGCATAATTACTAAAGTACACTTGTACATGTGTTTAGTTTATCATGTATAACCAGAAATTCCTATGATTCAAAAACCTTTGATAAATTTGATAGGAAGAAAAATAACATTAAAGAAAGGAAGGCTATTCTAATATAACCTCTCAAGGTAAGAGGAAAAATAAGGAAAGCAAGGATATTTAAGATTTAACACCTGCTCAACTCTACTAAACAAATCATAAGTGAAAAACCGACAATCCAATAAAAATTGTGTTTAAATCCAGTATAAATCTAGCCAATGTCTCTGTGCCAAAAGTCACAATGAAGTGAATCAAATGAACTAAAGAATTTGTGGTACTTAATGTTATTCTTCTTTTACAGACATCTTAAAAAAGATATAGGACAATGTCAAGTTTCCTGTTCACAAATAAATAAAAAATAGTACTCATAATTGATTAAGACTTAATTAAGGGCATTGCCACAAATTAAGTATTATCCTTAAATATTTTCCTAAAATACAAACTTGCATGTTGCCATTTTAAGAAAATCCTACAGTTACCATTTGCTAAAAATCATATTTCAAGGAACAGTGGTTTTGGAAAGATATCAGTAAAGCAGAATGTACAAAATTGCTTTTCTCTTTCATTTTGGACTCTTGGCAGAAGATATACAAAAGCCTTTGATAGCCAAAACACATTACTTAACAATTAACATTATGTTTTTTAATCTTGTAATATAAATGTAGAAAATAAATATTTCTAATTTTACAACTGGATCATAACAAATGAAACTAACTGGTTGAACTAATTGATCAAAACTTTCTGTTTAATAAAAAGTAATTTCTCATCCAATATCCATACTGCCAAGTTAATGAGTATGACATAAATGACCAATCAACTCCAAATGCGATTTGAACTGTCAAACTCTGTAGTCAAACTTTAGCTTGAAGCAAAAAGCATTCTCACAAAAAGTCACATTTGGAGAGTCTTTATTTAAAAAGAACATTAAAATTTAAATATCCCTGATGATGATTCAAATCATTAAGTTTTAGAAAACTCCAAGCCCTATGTTTGCAAATTTGTCAAGGCAATTTAGCAAAACACACCAGAAACCTGTTAAATAGATTATTTTATTGTGCCAATGTTCTATTAGCTTAACAGATCTATTTATTTAAGAGGACCCTGCAGCCTTATAAAATACATTTTATTTGGTATGCATGATGCAGCTATTTAAGAATATTTGCATACTGGCCTCAGCTTCCACCAGGCACCTTAGGAATTAGCATTTTCCTTCATATACAACTTATGTGAATAATTTAGTATAGTACTAGGTAGGAAGGTAAAATTGAATTTGCTATGTGGGCCATTAAATAGAATTAGCCAAACTATGAGGCTAAGGGAATAGTGTCAAGTGTGTCAGAAATGTTTACATTTTAAAATTTTACTAAAAACAGAATCTTTAAATTTGAATTATTGCCAGAATGGTTTATGCTTTTAGGTAGACTTACAAATTTTCAATTCACATCATATTTTTCCAAATTCCATTAGTTAGAATTAAACCCACTAATTTGTATCAAAGTCTTTGGCACTTCCTACAGGGTATAAATATATATGCCAAACTTACCATTATGATTACTTGAGGGAGGGAATGAAATTGCAGGTATTGGTCAAAGAAGAGTTTAGCTTAAGTTTTAATGTTTTAATAAGGAAAAGGCACCATGTTATTCTATTAACCCTAAGTGTTGAATTGTTGAAGTTAGAACAAAATCCTAATTTGAGTGGGGCCTAGGCGGAATTAAGATTGACAGAGGTATAGGTCACCCCTGCGACATCATGATTCAGCTGCTCAGATGATAATAGAAGTATCTGCAAAAGAGATACAAACCTGATTTTTTGGCAGAAAGCAAATTTCATGATTCAGGAGGGCCTCTTGGGTTTTGAACCTGAAAACTCTTAAGGCAGCTATCCATTAAAATCTATCTGAAAGACAACTTGCTACCTTGTTACTGGCAGTTTTTCAAAATTGTCCCAACTACCGTAAGATAACAGAAGATTCTGAAGCCACAAATATCGATCACATCTTCTACGTATGCCCAAAGGAAAAACATTCAAGTAAGAAGGGGACAACACAAACGCAGTAGATCACTCATTAATTTGAAAAGGGTATCCTGTGAGGTAACAACGTGGCTGCCATCATTGTTATCAAAGCACTAGAACTGCTCCCAGGCAAGGTTAAGCAGGCTGTCTGTATTAGTAAAGGAATGTTGGCCATGTTGCTATTTGGAAATCAACTGTAATTCACCACGCAAACAGTGAAACATTAATGGAAGAAGGTAAGGTCAAATTTACCAACCAACAGGCAGTTAAAAACTCTAAACTGAGCTTCAGAAGATGTCAGTTTCAGCCTTCATGAGTGACATTTGGAAATTACAGATTTGGGGGCTATAGCCAGATCTTTGCTCTATGGTCAAGAAAATAAGCCTGCCAGGCATGGTTGCTCATGTCTGTAATCCCACCTCTTTGAGAGGCCAAAGTGGGATGACTGCTTGAGCCCACAAGTTCAAGACCAGCCTGGTCAACATAGCGAGACCCTGACTCTACAAAATAACAATAGCAATAATAAATTAGCCAAGCATGGTGGCTTACAACTGTAGTCTCAGCTACTTTGGAGGCTTAGGTGAGATCTCTTGAGTCCAGGAGTTTAAGTTTGCAGTGAGCTATGATTGTGCTGCTGCACTCCAGCCTGGGTGACATAGTGAGACTCTGTCTAAAAGAAAATAAGATAAAAAATAAAAATTAAGAATTAAGCCCTAGATATATAAATAATAAAGATCACCCCTGTATAAAGTAATTAGTTATGAAAACCTCTGTGGGAATTAAAGGAAGAATTAAAGAGGGCTAGGCGGATATACACCAAAAACAAAACAAAATACAGTTCCCTGCTCAGCCTCCCAAAGTGCTGTGATTAGAGGCATGAGCCACCACACCCGGCTGAGCCCATAAAAAATTTAGATGAAGGAAAAGATACAGTCATGTCCTAATGCCTTGTAGGAGAAATATCTCTTCTTCCATTGGATGTTTCAAAGACTGGTGGTTGTTGGGGTATTAGGTAGCTAATTTTTCAATGTGAATTATTGCAGAAAATTATCTAAGTCAAACATTATTGAAAGAAAATATGGGTAACAAGATACTGACAAATCTGGAAGACTGAACTGAAAAGCAATGAACTGGGCTATAATTCATTTCTCCCCCAATTACTGTGAATTGGATCCTCTGGGGAAAGAAGGCAAGTTCTAGTCTTTTAGTCTTGCAAAAATGATAGCTGAACCTCTAGACAAGCAGTCTAACAAAGTTTGTTAGGAGAAAAATCCTTATCTCTTGAATGCTTTGAGCACAGATTTTCCTATTTTGCAGTTGTCTATGATAAACAAACTTATACTATGTGAATTTATGGGACGTGCCTCCTTGAAGAATGTCACATAAGTAAACAACTCTCTGGGGCTAAAAAAAAGAGAAGATATTAAATAACTTAAGAAGCCTGTCCAGGTAGGTGATCTATAATCCTCATTTAAAAATCTCTTTTATTTGGGTCAGATAGTATATGTCCAGTGGGAACATAGCGTGTGTCCAACGTGGTAAGAAACAGCCTGTGGAGTCAGCAGGTTGTGCAAAGCCTCTCTCTGCATTTTATTTGTTTGCATCATTGCAATTGTTAGTAAAGCTTTCTACTGTGAAAAATCTCTCATTTGTGTGTTACCTCTTAGACAATCAGGTCTTTCTGTTAGACGAGTGGTTTTTTTTGTTTGTTTTTTGTTTTTTTTTAAAAAAAACTTAACTACAAATGATTTTTGTAATCCTTGAATGAGAATGTTTTCATCTCAATTCATAGTTGAATTTTTTTATAGTTTTAACTTCTTCAGCAGCTTTTTAAATTTGCCAATCCATTTGCATCACACTCATAAAAGGAATTGAGAAACACTTTGTTTTTTCATGTTTAAGTATGTTTAAAATAACAAATTAGATAAGAGCTTTAGCATATATCAATTATGTTTTCTTATCACTCACTTAGTATGTAAAATAATACAAATAATTTGCCATTTTGGAACATCAATAACTATAAGTGCCCCAGGGATATTGACCTAGATTTCAGGTATACTCATCGCTTGGCATACTCAGGGGACTGGTTCCCACAATATCACCTTTGGATACCAAAAGCCACTGATATTTAGTCCTTGCTATAAAATGGTGTAATATTTGCATATAAGCTATGTGCATCCTCTGTATATTTTAAATCATCTATATATTACTTATAGTATCTGATATAATGTGAATGTTATGTAAATAGTTGTTATATTGCACTGTTTAGGGAATGACAAGAACAAAAGGTCTGTACATGTTCAGTACAGTTGCAATCAATCATTCACTATTTTTCTAAGTATTTTCCATCTGCAGTTGGTTGAATCCACAGATGTGGAACCCACAGATGCAGAGAACTGCCTATATAACAGTGTTGTTTTCTTTTGGTAGTACTTCAAACCTACATGACAGTGTAGGTTTCCTTCCATTTAAGGCCTGGAGCAAAGTTTAACATTTTACTATTTTTCAGGAATTCAGCAGAGAGGGGCCTGAGAGTTTGCTTAATGAGGAGGTGTAACATCTGAGATCTATGTCTGCTGAATTCTGTTTGTCCTAGTGAAAATAAAATCAAACTGGATTTGAAGAAGGCTATGCTTCCAAGGCTGCACAATTAAATGAGAACTGAACCCTTGAATAGCCGAGAACAGGAGCCTGAGCAGGTAACTGAGAATTAGGGGAGGGAGGCGAGAGCATGGAATTTCAGTGTTTTTGTGTAACATTTCAACACAGAAATCAAGGTTTTTCTTGCTTTTTCGCAAGTTGCCCCCAGTAGCTGAAACTAGTGTTTTGTCATCTTTACTAAATTTTCCATTGCTTGGCCTTGCCAAGTTATTTGAAAACCACTGGAATGTAAAATTATGTGGAGATAAAGAAATTTGCCACTAATTTGAGAAGACTCAGAAAACTGAAAGAAAAAAGATTAAGCTAAATGTTTGGAACAAGTTATTTCTATCATAAGAAGAAATGACACATGAAGCAGACTTTAATTAATGCAAATCTTGGTTAGATTGTTTATGCAGTTAAGACTAGGGTAAGAAAAAGACTTTCTCCCATTTTTAAACAATGATTTTAAAATTTAAAGCTTCAATAGACTAATGGAAAACAGGATACTTACTTTTGTGAAATTTGAATCATAGGATTGGATTAGTGGCCTTAAGATTTCTTTATTTTATTTTTATTTCTGAGAAGGAGTTTTGCTCTTCTTGTCTTGTCTGGAGCACAATGGCACGATCTCAGCTCACTACAACCTCCTCCTCTCAGATATTAGCGATTCTCCTGCTGCAACCTCCCGAGTAGCTGGGATCACAAGCACCTGCCACCATGTCTGTAAAAATTTTTTGTAGTTTTAGTAGAAACTGGGATTCACCATGTTGTCCAGGCTGTTCTCAAACTCCTGACCTCAGGTGATCCGCCAGCCTCGGTCTCCCAAAGTGCTGGGATTACAGGTGTGAGCCACCGTGTCTGGCCAAATTTCATAATCACATGTTCACCTTAAGTATTTTAAAGCTGTGTGCCTTCTTGTGCATTTTTATGGTTTCTTTCTAAAATAAACTGCTCTAAGCTTAAGAAATTATTGTATAATTTTCACATAATTGTAAATGATATTATAAAATAATGTATTCATATAATCGTTCATATTAAAAGATTTGCTGTTGCATATCAAAACACCACAATAATTAATTTTAAATAACAATAAAAAGATATTCTTTCACAGTTTGAAAATTTGTAATGAACTTTTTTCTTCTTGAGCTCATAATTTCATTCTATTTCTTTCAGAGAATTTCATAATAAAATATGACATAACTATATTATTTTTTATAAATATTTAATATGTTTTGCTACCATATATGTGAATTATGAATGTAAAGTGAAATTTTATTTATTTTTTTTAATACTTGCCCTGATAAGGAATTTAGTATTGTGAAACCAAACATCATTTTGGTTTGAGGTGTCATTTTAGTTATTAACGTAGACTACTGATCATAACATAAATATATTACATAATTTTATATGTGATTATAGACTATGATTACTAAACATATTAGAACAGTGCACCACTTACAAAGGTAAATGAATCCTAATTGTCAATAGTTCATTTGGTCCCATATGGCTATCAATTACTCTTAGTATGAGACAGGCTTCAAAACTAAGTCTCTCCATGATTTCAGCTTTTACTAATGTAACACCGGGAAATTTTGTTTCATATAACCAAGCACATAGGAATGGAAGTTGCTTCACTGTGCAATGTCACTCAACAAAATGTCAAAGACAATATAGTGCTCTATCATAAGAGTTGTCCAAAATGATTATTCAACTGACAAATCAGTTCGGCCTTCCTCCAGTTATGTTGAAACCAATGTACCAGAATTATCTGAAAAGCAAAACAATTTATTTCTCAGTCACTAAATGTATGCATTAGACAACATTGTTTAGGAATAAACAATGAAATTGAAAATAAAAACAAGGCTGGGTGAGGTGGCTCACACCTGTAATCCCAGCACTTTGGGAGGCTGAGGCAGGCAAATGACAAAGTCAGGCATTCGAGAACAGCCTGACCAACATGGTAAAAACCTGTCTCTATTAAAAATACAAAAATTAACTGAGTATGGTGGAAAGTACCTGCAATCCCAGTTACTTGGGAGGCTCCAGCAGGAGAAGCCATTGAAACTGGGAGGCAGGGGTTACAGTGAGCAGAGATCACGTCACTGCACTCCAGCCTGGCGACAGAGTGAGAATTTATCAAAAAAAAAAAAAAAAAAGGAAAAGAAAAACAGAATTATTAGGACTAAAACCAAAATGATGGTTTCCCTGAGGAGAATGAAGATTATTGTCTTTGGAGTGGGGTACACCAGGAATCCCAGAGAGAAAGGAGCTATAATGGAATAGTAGATAGTTACTCAAGTTACGTTTATCCTTTTAGATTTTATATGTCTATATATACATGGACATATATCTATGTATATGTATGTATGTGTCTACATGTAAATATATATATAATATACAGTATTTTATGTATATGTATATGATTGTGTGTGTGTGTATATATATATGTATATAATGTTAAAGCAAAATAAAAGCCAATACATTTTTAAAGGAACATATTTACACAGGCTAAAATTATTACTAAGAAGATTCAGTATACAAGAGGTAAGTCAAAAGGCACACATATTTGGTCTTCAAAGATTACCAAATTTTACAGACTTTTCCATATTGAATATTTAGGACATTTTAAAACATCAAATAATAATATCAGAGCTAAACATAATGCATTTCAGCTGTTTTCAAAATAGAGCAAAATTTCTACTGAAGAAACCTGTTTATATTTCTGCAAATTGAGGGCATGACATCAGACAAATTAGATATGGTAAGTTATAAAGGACACTGTTACAAAAATATACTTTGTATATAAGGGAAAAGTGCTTGCATAAAAGCAATTTCCATATAAAATATAAAATTATCTTTTTGTCAGCAGAGCCACCAGGCTTTTGTTTTCTTTTGCTTTTATGCCTTCTAGATTAAGATCATCTCACATAGGAAAGCTATCTCCTAAAAAGTTTTCTCTTTCACTGACCCCATTATACACCTTTTTCTGGGCCAAGGTACTTAATGTTTACACTACATTTTGATATCAGAGCTACCCTGGTTCTGAGAGAGCGAACAGCTGTCAGAAAAGTTTCAGGAGGGAGGGCAGAGAAAGGTCATAAGCCAGGGAGACAGAGGAAGCTAGAGCCTTGTCCAAGTGCTAACTCCAACACAAACCAATTCTGACACCCTGAGACACTCTTAACCTTTCTAAGCCTCAGTTTCTTTATCTATTAAGTGTGTTTTGTCAGCTTTAAAAGATTCAATATCGGCCGGGCGTGGTGAAATCTTGTAATCCCAGCACTTTGGAAGGCCAAGGTGTGTGGATCACGAGGTCAGACGTTCAAAACCAGTCTGGCCAACATGGTGAAATCCCATCACCGCTAAAAATAGAAAAACTGCTAGCCAGGTGGGGTGGTGGGTGCCTGTAGTCCCAGCCCCTCTGGAGGCTGAGGCAGGAGAATTGCTTAAACCTGAGAGGTGGATGTTACAGTGAGCTGAGATCACACCACTGCACTCCAGTACAAGTGACAGTGCGAGACTCCTTCTCAAAAAAAAAGATTCAATATAGTCAAAGTGTCACAAGTAAATGCAAGTTATAAACTTTATTTCAGAGATTTGGAAGGCATACCAAGGCAAACAGAAAAGCTACAGTAAAAGAAGACAATATGGTATTGGCAAAATAAGGGCCAAACAGATCAAGTGGTCAGTAGTCACATGTGGCTAGTGGCTACCGTATTGCAGAGCACCGCTGTTTAGTATTTGTTTAATTTATTTATTCATCCTACTGTTATCATGTGGGTTCTTTCTACTTTGGAGATATGACTAGTAATGCTTCTATGAACATTTTAATACGTGTTTTTAATGTTTATAGGTATGCATCTCTGTTGCATATGTACGCAGGAGTGGAATTGCTGGCTTATAGCTTATCATGTAAAAGTTCGTAAGTTACAGGCAAACGTATCGATTTGTCCTCCAGCAGCAGTGAGCAAATTAATTTAAAAATTATGTCTACACAAAAACGTGCACACAGATATTTGTATGCCTTATTATAACTGTTAAAACCTGGAAGCAACTAGCATGCCCATCAATAGGTGAATGGATACATAACTTGTGATATCACCAGAAATGAAGGATTTACTTATGTATTGAATACTCAGAATAAACGAACTATCAAGCCATGAAAACACATGAAGGAAACTTAAATGCGTATTACTTAGTGATAGAAGCCAATCTGAACAGGCTTTCTCCTGTATACTTATAGCTATTTCACGTTCTGGAAAAGGCAAGACTAAGGAGACATTCAAAAGATCATGGTTTCCAGGGTTTGGCGAAGGCAGAGGATGAACAGAAGCACAGAAGGTGGAGCATAGAAGATTACTAGGACAGTGAAATCATTCTGTATACTACGATCGTGGATACATACAGTATACATTTGTCTAGACTCATAGATGGCACAATACCAAGAGTAAACTCTAACATCAGTTATGAACTCTGGGTGATAATGAAGTGTCAGTGTGGGCTCATTGATTGTAACAAACGTACAACTCTGGTGCTGTGGGATGTTGATAATGGAAGAGGCTGCACATTTGTGGGGACACAGTATGTGACAGTCTCTGCACTTTTTTTTTTTTTTTTTTTTTTTTTTTTTTTTGAGACGGAGTTTCACTCTTGTTACCCAGGCTGGAGTGCAATGGCGCAATCTCGGCTCACCGGGCAACCTCCGCCTCCTGGGTTCAGGCAATTCTCCTGCCTCAGCCTCCTGAGTATCTGGGATTACAGGCACGCACCACCATGCCCAGCTAATTTTTTGTATTTTTAGTAGAGACGGGGTTTCACCACGTTGACCAGGATGGTCTCGATCTCTTGACCTCGTGATCCACCCCCCTCGGCCTCCCAAAGTGCTGGGATTACAGGCTTGAGCCACCGCGCCCGGCCTGAATCTCTGCACTTTTTGCTCAATAACTGTGATGCTAAAACTTCTCAAAAATAGGCTATTAAAAAACTAAAACAATAAATTATTTAAATGGTAATATAGTAGAATAATGACTTTTATAGGCAAAATGACTTGAAGAAATAATTGTTATATCTGATATCAACATTTGCATTTTTACAGATGTACTTATATATGGGATTGTTTCTAATTGATGGTAAAACATTATGTGCAAATTATGTGCATTTTTGAATCCATTGTTGATAATAAGGCCAGATGCTACAACACTCAAAAGATTTAAAAGAGTCTAAGTGAAAAGTTTGATAACTGTGGCGCTCTTTGTCATCAAACTTTTATTACCTCATGAACGATTCAGTGAACATATGCTATTTGCTAGCACTGTCAAAGTACATTAAATAAAAAGAATATCCTAGTTTATCAAAATATGATGGTGAATGTTATAGACAAAATTGAAGTCTTACACTACACGATTGTACTTGCTTCAGAAGAGAATATGAATAAGTGAAAATAAAATTTAGTGGAGTTTTTTTTTTTTTTCCAAAAGATTTTCAGGGGAGGAAGGAAAAACAGTTTGGACCTTAAAAAATAAGTAAGTTGGCTGGGCACGGTGGCTCACGCCTGTAATCCCAGCACTTCGGGAGGCTGAGGTGGGCGGATCACGAGGTCAAGAGATTGAGACCATCCTGGCCAACACGGTGAAACCCCGTCTCTACTAAAAAATACAAAAATTACCTGGGTGTGGTGGCGTGCGCCTGTAGTCCCAGCTATTCAGGAGGCTGAGGCAGGAGAATCGCTTGAATCTGGGAGGCGGAGATTGCAGTGAGCCGAGATTCTGCCACTGCACTCCAGCCTGGTGCCTGGCTACAGAACAAGACTCTGTATCAAAAACAAAAAAAAGTAAGTTAATATTAGTTGAAGACTAGAACAGGATAACCAGGTGAGCTAATTCAAAAGAGGAGCTACTCATGGTTTAGCTAGTTGTGAATTTCATTGAAACCTTTATTTGTCAACCATGGTTTACTAGTTGCTGTGTTAGACATTGAAGTCTAACACATTGAAGTAAGTCAGTGATTACCCAGGAGCCTATTGCATATTGAAAGAGATAGTGATGCAAACACATGATTGCAATATAATTATGATATTATTTAAGCATAAAAACCAGTGTATCCTGAAACCTTAAGCATAAAACCCAGTGCATACTGATAACTCTTAGCAGTTGCTGTTAAATACTAAATTCCAGAGATATTAAGCATTTACTTTAAGATCTCCTGTGTCTGTGACCTCCTATTCTTATTATTCCTCTGGTAGTAGTTTTATTACTAGCTCAGGGTCCTGATTGATCTACATAGCAGTGCATAAATTGCTGTAAAGCTATTTATATAAAGAATCTGTAAGCCTATCAGCTGGGTTTAGAGAATTGAGCCATTACAAGATTGCAAGATCCACTGGTTTTGTTCCTTTGGATATTTCTTTAATAACTCTTTACTATGCTCACGTTAGGAGTATATATGCCAAAACTAGAACTGAATCAGTCATGCTGTACTCTGTTTTACTCTAAGGTATAGCCTATTGACTCTTAATAGGTGCAAAAAATCTGTATATATGTTGGAGGCTTTTGAGTAGACATCTAACGTTAGGCGAAAGAGTTGAAACTGAAGTAACTGGAGAACTTTGAAAAATACTTAATTCATCTTCATAGATCATTCTGCTAAAATATAAAAGGAATACCTGTACACATAGGACACATGAGACGTGATAAGAATGCAAAAATCTGTGACTTCCAGTTATGTAATTCAGAGTAAGTGTATGAAGCTTGTTTCAATAAAATGATCTGGAGACAAGAATCGAATACAACTGAGATAAAGATCTCCACTTAACTTTTAAGACGTAGGCTCTTTGAAAGAAGTTTTTCCTCCTATAAAAAAGAGCTTTATGAGGTAAATCTAAAGAGCTTTAAGAATAAATAGTATAACATCTATTGTTTAATATCTCTGATAGTATTTGCTTGAGGTTTATTTTGAACGCATCTGGATAGGTTAGGGAAAACAGCTGTGATGACAGTGGAAAGTTTGAATTTAGATACATTTCAATGGTGGGATTATCAATCCAAAAGACATGTAAAATTATGAAGCACACAAATTAAGTAAGCTGGGTGAGGGAGAGAGCAAAAAATAAGAAGCAATACCAAAAAAAGAGAAGAGTAAAATATTTTCAGAAAACACATACTAGATAAAAAGGAGACAATTGAGAGAGAAGCTATACAATGGAGGTGTGACATAATTAATATCCTGGACAGGAGGAAATGGCTGTGTCAGGGTAACCTACATACTGGTAAAGGGATAATGAGGAAAATAGCAGAAGCTTTCCTCTCTTTCATTTCTTAAAGTTAGTTGTTTAGCTCTATAAAGAAATCACTAGAAATCTGACATTGTGACTTTTCTCTGTCTTTGTGCTTTTTTAGATATTAAATTCTATGTTGTGACAAAAATTAATGCCATAATTGCATTCATAAAGGAAGCTATTAAATAATTATGTGACTGAATTACAGAACAAAAATTAAATACAGTAACGATTATTATACTTGCAAGTTCATAATGTAAAATTAAAAAAATAATAATACAGAAAGGCCATGACTTCTAAAAGCACAGTCCCAAGAAGAGTTGTAAAATTCATAAGGATATCTAAGCTGCGTATGAGTAGTTGGTATAAGTGCTTGACTTCTCATAATTTTGAGCCTGCAGTAATTTTTTAAAAAAATAAACGGGCATATATTTACTTTAGAACATAACGAATCCTTGAAAACAGACTAAGAGTTGATCAGTCTGGTGAAGGCATCATCCTTTATTGTGCATAAAGTTTGATTAGGGTAAGCACTGAAGTCAAAGTAATAGTGAGGATTCTATCCCCATATTTTCTTATCTTGGCAATTGTGAGGTGAAAGTGCCACTGTGCCTGCTGGAAAGCTCAGATTTAAAAATATTAGACCACAGTAATTTTAAGATTATAGATTTCTAGGTGTTTAGCATTTTTATTACCCTATTTCTATAGGGTTTGCTTGCTTTGATAATTGTCATTTTAGTGGTTTGGCTTCCTCATAAATTATTTCCACTCCCTTTTAGAATTGTATCAGGCTAGAGGAAATGAGAATAAATCTGGAAGAGTAAGTAGGAGAGAGAGGTAGAGGAAATAAAATTATTGACTTTGGATCATTTTTCATATAAATAGTAACAGAAAGATATCTTTATTAAATATTCCTGGAACACGTGGACTCAAAATGTGGCATATATCTATATTGATATTCTACTAGGTATCTTTTCTATCGCTCTTGTGCTAGATGAAATAGAATGAGAATTAGAATGAAGCAAATGGTATCAGATTCTGTAAATAACAGTGAGAAAGATTGTGGAGTGAATGAGTTAATAAAAATCCCAAGTGCCAAATCTGCTCCTGAGCCTTAGATTAAGCACTGAAATGATTTCATTCAGAGTTAAAAACATATGCTTGAATTAAATCTCTTTAGTCTTCTGATACCTCAGAAGACTAAAATTAGAACCCTAATTTCCTTCGAAGGGAAAAGACCAAATACATGTAGAAACTTACATATCCTTATATTGAGTAACCTTCACTTTGATTGAAAATTTAACACTGTAAATAAAAGGTAAGTTTTAATTCATCAGCTCAGTATAGGTTGTTGGAGAATTAAATCATTTTGGGGAGCCCACATTTGCATAACATAATTTATTATTTGTAATTAACTAACCTTTAGAATGTTCCATTTTTAATTTCCTCCTGTCAAGATATCTGGAAAATGCAAAGTTAATAAGCATTGCATATAAGGGACTGCGTTAGTGTAGAAGCTTTGGCAAGCACTGGATGGATGAAACAGTCAAATCCCAAGTTAATTAAACTGTTGTCAACCCATCACATTGTTCAGTTGAAAACATGTGGAGAAATATTTTATATCATTTCTAAGTAACAACATACATAAGTTATAATTTTGTAGAGTAATAAGCTAAAGTAACTTATGGATCAGCACTGTTTTCTTCCGGGTCTTTTCTATTTTGTGAGCATCAAACGTTCATAGCTGAACAAAACCTAAATTTAAAACATGTTATTAGATATAGTATGTGTGTGTGTGTATATATATGTATACATATACACGTATATATATATATGTATACATATATACACACACACATATCTAGTATTTTTAGATATAGTATGTGTGTGTATATATATATAATTAAAAATTTAATTAGGATACTATATTCTATCATTGGCATATATACATATATTTTTGGACAATATTTTAAATACAATGAAAAACAGTTAATCTCCACAGCACAAAAATTAAATACATTGTATTGACAAGGATGATTTCCATTACAATAGAATTATTGTATTTTGACCAGAGAGAGTTATAAATTATTCTAAGTGATTAAAAACCAATCAAAGTTGTGCAGTGCTATAGAATCCATCAAAACAGAGGGTCCTATACACAGTGCCAGCCCTCCACCAAAAGAATATCTAGAAATTTATTTTGCCTACTTCCAATTCTAGCAATCATGAGAAAAAAATAATTAAAATTGATATTCTCACATTTGGTTTTTTCTCCTTTTTATATTCTCAGTTAATAAGAAATATTAATGCTTCTTGGGATTTGATGGATTTATTTTTAATAAGAAAAAATAACAAAAGCAATTACAAAGAAAACATCCACTCCCCCACCATGGAGCCTTATCAAGCTCTGCTTCATGCTTTATCTAGTCATTATAGTACATAAAAATAAAAACAGTGGTAGCAGGTGGCCATATGAATTTAAATTAGATCCAATGCTTTGTGGGACTGCAGGAGGTCTTCTATGTCAGTTGTTTTGAATGTATGTATGAGACACCCACAGGTTTGAGTGTGCAAACCAGGGTAGACATTCATGTCTTTCTATTGTACTAGGTTGCTCACCTTTTCTCAATATCTTAGTCTTTTTACTCATTAATATGGTCTGACTCTGTGTCCCCACCCAAATCTCATGTGGCATTGTAATTCTCAATTTTGGATGTTGGGTATGATGAGAAGTTATTAAAATATGGGAGTGGTTACTAACAGTTTAGCACCATTCCCTTAGTGCTGTCTCATAGTAGAGTTCTCAGAAGATCTGGTTGTTTGAAAGTATGTAGCACTCTTGTGTCTCTCTCTCTCCAGGTGGCCACGTGAAGACAGTGAAAACATGCTTGCTTCCCCTTCACCTTTCACCATGGCTGTAAGTTTCCTGAGTCCTCCCCAGACATGCTTCCTGTACAGTCTGTGGAATTATGCGTCAATTAAGCCTCTTTTCTTTTAGAAATTACCCAGTTTCCAGTATGCCTTCATAGCAATCTGATAACAGGCTAATGTACTCATCAAAGTGTCTTATGATAGAACTGACTCAATAAATTTAGAATAATTGTTCAGGAAGATAAGTACAAAACAAGAAAACTTGTTTCTCAAGCCAATTCTATGAACACATGAATTTTTCATTCATTTTACTCATAAAAATGTAATCTGACTTCATAGTGACCATTGTAATTTTCTTAATAATAAATTATTAAATTAATATAATTCAATAACTTTTTACTTTGAAAATGAGAGATTACTTATAAAATATTTTAAATAGATAATATAAAAATCTATAAAATAATGTTATATCAAATTAATATTTTACATAATTAATATATGTTATTTTTGTAATTATACATTGTATAATTTGAATAATATATAAAATAATATTTACAAATTGTTTATTAGTATAGATGAGTACACATTTTTATTGCTGTTTTCATGAATACTAGCTTGATGTGCATTTACATTGTTATTGGATCATTTCATAATCTCAAATATGACCTGAACATTTTAACGTCTAAATTCATGTCCTATATTTTAAAACATTTAATGTTTGATTAAAATAATTAGTTAAACTCATAAGAGAGAAGAAGTGAATTTCTATTTCAGATTAATGTCATTTATGGTGTATACCTACATAATGTCATGATAGGCATTTTGCATTTTTAATTATGTATTTTGAGGAATTCTAAAGGTGCAGTGGATAGTATCTGGAGTATGCAAGTCTGGTGGCTGTGGGACCAGCTAAAGTCTGTATTCCCAATTTTATTAAATATCTCAGAAGAATTATATTCTATGATACATTTAAAACTGTACAATGTACTTCAAAAGATTAAGAGTAGTTTGTACCATATCCAATATTTGAAGAGTAGCTGGCATATTGACATCTGCTTCCTGTATCACAGTTTTATGTGCCTGGTGATCAAACACCTTTACATGCATCAGTAACCTGTTCAGAAACCTGGAGCTAACCAACACTTCGTACAAGAACTAAAATTGCTACCATTCAATAATATTTCATCATATAGTCTGTATTCTATTCATTTCACATTTATTCTCTCATATTTCATTTTTGGACTTGTTTTCTATATTTTCACTAGATAAATTTTTATTATAGAGACACAACTTTAAAAGAGGAAATCTGCCGGAGACTTGGTGATTTATTAACAATACAGAGTTTGATTCATATTAAGTACAGAGGTGTAATTTTCATCTCCTCTCCATCCTTTCCCATTTCCAATTTCTGCTCCTAATTTCTGCTCTCAATTCACCTTCTTGTCTCCATGCAATGACCTTCTTCAGCCCTCACTGTCATAATATAGAATACCCAACATGAACAAGCAGAGTTGTCCTTCTACAAGTAGTGACTCAAGGTCACCTGTCTCTTTCCATCAGGGAATCCAGCATCTTTCATCCATAGTTTCCAAGCATGGGACAATGAGATGACAGAGCATAAAAAGAACTGTTTTAAAGGAAAGGCAAAGATACTGTACAGATCACTTTGTTATCATTCTTATAAATTCTGCTTCATATAGCCCCAACCTAATTGAGGAGAAACTTAGAGCTGCATTCCCTTTTGTGCACAGGAAGTATAAACAGAGCTGATGATGACCTAATTTCTTCCATATGATCTTCTACCTAGGAAATATGAATATGTTCAAAAGCAAATTTAAGTGTTAATCTACATTTATTAATTCCAAAAATATATTTTATGTACACTGTATGACAAGCACTGTGAGATGCACTAAATACATGTGTGTGTGTGTGTGTGTGTGTGTGTGTGTGTGTATATATATATACACACATATATATGTATATACATATATATATATTGACACTTATATTGACACATTATGTGTGTTACTCGAAAGTAGGATCTGGGTTTTGTTAACATGCACACACAGATATACATATATATCTGTGTGTGCATGTTAACAAAACCCAGATCCTATATATATCTGTATGTACATGTTAAAAAAATCCAGATCCTACTTTCGAGTAACACACATAATGTGTCAATATTGTATTTCTGTTTATCTTCTTAATATTATTTTATCTAATTGCTTTTGTCAGCCATGTTGGTAAGTGAAAAAATATGATGAAACTGACTGAACTTTATATAGCTACTAAATCACATGTTTTCACTTCAGCATGATTGTTTGTCTTTAAAACACCATAACTGGTCAGGAGCAGTGGTTCATGCCAGTAATCCCAGCACTTCGGGAGGTAGAGGCTAGCAGATCACGAGGTTAAGAGATTGAGACCATCCTGGCCAACATGGTGAAATCCCGTTTCTACCGAAAATACAAAAATTAGCTGGGCAGGTGGCACCTGCCTGTAGTCCCAGCTACTCCGGAGGCTGAGGCAGGAGAATCGCTTGAAGCCAGGAGGCAGATGTTGCAGTAAGCCAAGATTGTGCCACTGCTCTCCAGCCTGGAGAAAGAGAGAGACTCCATTTCAAAAAAGAGAAGACCAACAAGAAAACTAACAAAATAGAAAAACGCCTTAACTACAAAACATGAAAGATATAAAAGAAAAGATGGGCAAAACACAGAAAATAAAAGGAAAGCGTAATAGCAATGTGACTTTGATGAAATTAATTTCTTATTTAAAATATTTGCTTATATCCCTAACAAATAAATATTTTAAGATACGTTATCTAATATATTTGCTGACTTTTTAATGAGAGATGTAGTTTTAGAGTGATTTAGTAATTTTTGCATAAAATTCACTAAAAAATAAAAGAATATTGCTAATGTATGTGAGTTTTTTCTTTTAGCGTTTTCCAAATTATTAAGAAGCCCCTACTATGTACTGGGCCCATCTCTAAGCTTCAGGAAAAAAATAATAAGATAGGGCTCAGGTGTTTAGAACTTGCAGTCTGAGTCAATGGTTAGACATCTAAACAGATATGATATCATGATGACGTAAGTACAAAGAGAGACACCAAGTTACTTCCCTATGTCAGTGACTCAAATTGCTTTGAGTACACTGATCCTTTCTAGCAGCTAATTACTTCAGTTTTCCCAGCAAATAAATTGAAAAAATCATTCCTTTATATTTGTCAGGGTTTTCCAGAAAAATGGGACCAATTATATATATGTGTGTTTGTATGTATATATGTATTTGTGTGGATATTTATAATTAAATATGAGGAATTGAGTCACATAATCACGGAGGCTGAGAAGTCTCATGATCTCCTTTCTCCCAGCTGTAGAACCCAGAAAGCTGGTGGTGCAATTCAGTCTAAATGTGAAGGTCTGAGAACCGGAGGAACAATGACATAAATACCAGTTCCAGAATGAGAGAAGATGAGATGTTCAGTCAAGCAATGGGACAGAAAAGAAAATGTGAGGTCGAGGGCAGATCACTCTTTCCTCTGCCGGTCATTCTATTCAGGGCTTCAACAGAGTAGACAATGAAATCCACCACACGGGGAGGGCAATCTACTGTACTGAATTATCCAATTCCAGTGCCAATCTCTTCCATGAACAACCTCTCAGACACACTTAAAATAATGATTTGTCTGGGCACACCAAACCCCAGTCAAATTAACTGATGAAATTAACCATTACATCCTCTTTTCTGAATTTACCATGAAATTGTATGAAGTCAAATATGTAAAGTGTTTGGTATGATACCTTGTACATAGTAAGTATTATGTAGGTGAATGCTTTGTCACTAACATTACTATTTAAATTATTAATAGTATTCATGATACTATTAATATTCTCTTGGAAAGCATATAAAGTATGTGGGATTACTCTGATCTCCTATATTCCTAATATTTATATCACTTGTTCTCTGCTTCTTTGTAAGGTATCCTTTTTTTGGCTGTTACCACATTAAGGGTAAAATTCTGTCTTAGGGATTCAAAATTCTTTTCTTTCTGAAACCTGGCAAATTGTCTTGATAACTTCTTCATGACATAGAACATATCCTTATATTAGGTCAATTAATACATTTACTAGATTTATATAGTTCATTGATACCCACCATGCTGGGTATCAGTGACATTACTTATCAGTCTATAAATCTAACTAATGTAGAGTATATATGAGGGGCGACTAAACTTTTGATATGATATTTATGTGGCCCATTTCATAACTGTATAATTTTTCATACTTATTTATCTTTGGATTTACTTAGCTCATATGACAGAGTTGATTTATCCTATTTTCCTTGTCACTAAATTAGATCCTCCCATCTGAGACAGAATCTGAAGAGCAGCCACAACTGAAGAATAGCTACTGCTATTTAACATGCAATTACCTTGCTTGAAATAACAGGAACTAGACACAGTCATTTATAGGATAATTTATTGAATATTATCACTGCCTATTAAGGCTTTTATCTTAAATCATATGAAATACATTTTGACAGAAATTTGATGCCTATCCTACAAAAAACTTTTTAAAATTTATGTACTTTAAACTTTTATATATTTTACCCATATGCTGCTCTTCATATTTTTGTTTTATCTGAGAAAATCACAGAGCATGATTAAATTAAATTTTGTGAAAATTACTGGCTTAAGGAGAATGTGACCCCTAATATGGTTTGGCTGTGTCCCCACCCAAAACTCATCTTGAATTCCCATGTGTTATGAGAGGAACCTGGTGGGAGGTAATTGAATCATGGGGAAAGGTCTTTCCTGTACTGTTCTGTCACTATTATGGTTCGGCTGTGTCTCCATCTAAATCTCATCCTGAATTCCCACGTTTTGTGGGAGGAATATGGTAGGAGGTCACTGAATCCTGGGGGCAAGTCTTTCCTGTACTGTTGTGGTGGTAATGAATAAATCTCATGAGATATTACGGTTTTAAAACTGGAGTTTCCCTACACAAGCCCTCTGTTTGCTTGCTGCCACCCATGTAAGATGTGACTTGCTCTTCCTCACCTTCCAGGATAATTGTGAGGCTTTCCCAGTCACATGGAACTGTTAAGTCCAATTAAACCTCTTTCATTTGTAAATTGCCTAGTCTTGGGTATGTCTTTATCAGCAGCATGAAAACAGACTGTTACAGTAACTTATAAATAAACTGCATCAAAACAAATATTCCATGGATTAATAAATCCTTTGGTATTAATGATTTATTTACATACATAAAACAAAATAGTTAATAATGGCAATAACAATAATAATTGCTTGAATTTATGAAGTTCTTAATATATAGCAGCCACTGTTCTAAGCCCTTTACATGTATGAATTTATTAAAATAGTTTATGTAGCAATTAATTGAATTTGAGAATGTTTGAACCAAGTTGATCCATCTTTGTTCTATTATTTGAGGCCAATAGATCAAACAGATAGAATTGCTCATCTGTCATTAATGTTTATATTTGAACAAAGATATCAACTTAAAGAATGTCTGCATCATTTGTATAATTCAAAGACTCAGTTAAAGTTAAGGAGCAGCAGATTGTTCCTTCCAGTTCCAAGATTTCTCTATTAGTTTGCATCAGTGTTAGTTCTGAGTCAATCCAAAAATAGGAATAGTGTGTTCACCAATTATATTAGATAAAGAGATGAAAAAGTTACCTTTTTTTCTTCTGTATGTGATTTTTACTTTCTCCCTATGTGTACAAAAGAACACACAACAAAAACAGACTTCCAGATGCAGAGATTTGTTCTGAACTCTGTGGAGCAGATTTGCTTACCAGAAAGCATTCTCTCATCAATTTTACTTCCAGCATTTGAGATTTTGTTAACTCCTTAAGCTAATTCAAATATTGATATTTTTCATCACTGTTCATTTTGTAATCCGGAAGAAACAGAAAAAAGGAGAGCAAGCACATCATGAAATCACATACATTCAAAAGACATATTTATATATCACAGAAATAATAGCTCTGAGCTCCAACAAGAGCAATTCAAAGGCAAGCCTGAAAGTATAGATTTATTCAAACCTCCCAAGGGCTATGCCCTTTTCTCTATTTACTAAAAAAAATATATATAAATGTGTGTCATTTACAACAAAGATTTAATATCAAGCTGATTATAGGCTACATTATAATGGCCCATGTATTCCTTAAATTTTAAATTTATCTTTAGTATTTTTTATTATATAGATTTATTTACATAAATTTTAGTATCATAATATCCTCCCCTTTTCAACAAATCTGAGAGTACAATTTTCTTTCACAGTTGATAGTTATTCTCCTCAAGAAGAGAAATAATTTGGGAAATGATGCAGAATGAGACTGCCTTACTGATTTTAATCCAAAAGATGCTTTGAGGTGAAACCTGCCTGAGGGTCCCTGCTGATACTTTATACTCTATCAGCCTTTCCATTGTCTCTTCTAATCAGCGGTTTCATCTATTCTCCATGGTAGGACATATATATATATTTTTATGCTTGAGATTTCACAGAATGGAAAATCTGAAGCCCTGAAGATTTCTGATCACATTTTTAAAGCATCATAACTTATTCATTCATCACTTATGGTTACATACATACATGAAATTACCATATATATCTCTCTCTGCTATGGCTTATGTCACCATGAAGACAATAAAGTTTTTGATATTTGAGAAGACCAGTCACTTATACTACTGGCTGAAAAGTGGTTTTAGCTAATATTATTAGGCTAAGTTATTCAAAAAATCCAGTGAAATTAATCATATTAAATGCTACCAATTATATTTTCAATTTACAATGGATGCATATTGCAAATCTCTTTAGAACAAGTCTACTACTTTACAGTACCTGTTCACAAAATTAAACACAAGTATAAATTATTCATATCTAATATATTCTCAATGACGCTGGACATATTTGCTCTTAATTTTATTTATTTATTATTTTTCTGAGACAGGGTCTCACTGTCACCCAGGCTATAGTGCAGTGGCATGATCTGGGCTCACTGCAACCTCTTCCTCCCTGGCTCAAGCAATCTTCCCACCTCAGCCTCTGGAATATATGGACTACAGACATGCACCACAAAGCCTGGCTAGTTTTTCATATTTTTTGTAAAGATGGGGTCTTGCCATGTTACCCAGGCTGGTCTCAAACTCATGACTCAAGCAATCTGCCTACTTCGGCCTTCCAAAGTGTTTGGATTGCATGCTTGAGCCACAGCGTCAGGCTTCTTCTTAGTTTTAAATGCATGCATCAGTTGTGTGGTAAAGGTAATTTTTTCTGTATTACCTCTAGCCCTAAGATTCTTTGCTTTTAGATTTTTATATAAAAGTACGTAATGTAATTGTATAGTAATATCTACTTCCATGACAGAGAAAAAAATCTAGTAAACTAATTCAATTTAACATATTAATAACAATGAATGACATAAAAAGGAACTTTTATTTTATAAAAAGATTGCTTATAGAATGTATTCAACCTAAGGAGTTTCCATAGTAGAAGTATGAGATTCTGTGGCATCTTTTCCTTGGAGAATTTTGGATGGTATCTGACCTTCAATATATAATGAGAAACTGCTGCTGTCATCAAAGCCAAGGTTATCACTGTTAAGTGAGGAATTGTTTGTGTAAAATTAAGTGATTATGGATGTAGGAAATTCTGTCTTAAGAAGAAAATAGAATTAGCCTTGTCAACGAGACAAAACCCATTTCTACAAAAAATGCAAAAATTAGCCAGGCGAGGTGGGTTGTGATTGTAATCCCAGGTGCTAGGGAGGCTGACGTAGAAGGATCGCTTGAGCCTGGGTAGGGGAAAGCTGCCGTGAGCCAAGATCATGCCACTGCTCTCCAACCTGGTGACAGAGTGAAAACCTGTCTCAAACAAACAATCAAACAAAAATGAACGAAAATAGAATTCTCTTAGGCATGTATCCACCCAATTCAATGTGGCCCAACTGATTTTTCAGGTTTTATTTCCTTAGAGGCAGTGTGGACTAATGGAAAGAGAATGATCCTGAAAGATTAAACAGAATTACGACTTTGTCAACTAATGCTACCTAACACTGGACTGAGAATTCAGGTGAGGTCATTGAGCCTCAGCTTGTTCAGCTCTCTGCAAGCTATCAAACATAACCACTCTATTTTTCTCTTACAAAGTTGCCTCTCCACAATTTGCCTTGTTGATCAGTCTCTTTCTATTTTTAATCTGGTTTGTTGGTTCTCTTCTATCATTTTTGCCCTACCTCTAAGTTTTTTTTTCTTGTTTTCTTGTCTCCTCCATAAATTTTTATGTTCATGAAAGTTTCTTGCTTGTTTTCTTCTCTTTACCAACTAAAACTTACCTTTAGACCAGAAATGTGTGGTATTTCTTATGTCATGTGTCTGTTTAGCAGTTTGACATAGTCTACAAGCCTTTTCTAAGAATGATGTTTTCAATGCATGAAAGTAAATACAAAGAATAATAAAGGAAACCACTCAACTCAAATACAGGGGGGAAATAGGGGAGGGACGGTGGGGGGAGGGGAGAGATAGCAAGGGGAGAGATGCCAGATGTAGGTGATGGGGAGGAAGGCAGCAAATCACACTGCCACGTGTGTACCTAGGCAACAATAACAATATTGCATGTTCTTCACATGTACCCCAAAACCTAAAATGCAATAAAATAAATAAATGGGAAAAAATTAGGGTAGCGCCTTCTTTTTTTTTTTTTTTTTTTTTTTGAGACAGAGTTTCACTCATGCTACCCAGGCTGGAGTGCAATGGCACGATCTCGGCTCACCGCAACCTCCGCCTCCTGGGTTCAGGCAATTCTGCCTCAGCCTCCTCAGTAGCTGGGATTACAGGCACGCGCCACCATGCCCAGCTAATGTTTTGTATTTTTAGTAGAGACGGGGTTTCACCATGTTGACCAGGATGGTCTTGATCTCTTGACCTTGTGATCCACCCGCCTCGGCCTCCCAAAGTGCTGGGATTACAGGCGTGAGCCACCGCGCCCGGCCTGGGTAGCACCTTCTTGTCTGCAGGAGATACATTCCAAGACCCACATTGGATGGCTGAAACTTTGGATGGTATTGAATCCAGCTGCTCTCAATCAGAACACAGTTCTGTTCATGTCTTTCACCCACACATTTAATGTCTCTTCCATCTCCTAGCTAAGCATTTACGCACTGGGACAATAGGTTTTGCAGTTTGAGGTGCAGCAATCAAACTGGCACAAAACACTCTGTTCTCCATTTTAAGGATAGAAGATTTGATCTTACTGTATATTTTAGTAACTTCAGCATACAATTTTTTTCTTTCCACTTTACTTGGACAATATCCACCTTTTCATTTTAAAGAAAGACCTGGAACCAACCCAAATGCCCATTGACGATAGACTGGATAGGGAAAATGTGGCACATATACACCATGGAATATTATGCAGCCATAAAAAATGATGAGTTTGGGTCCTTTGTGGGGACATGGATGAACCTGGAAACCATCATTCTCAGCAAACTGACAGAAGAGCAGAAGATCAAACACCGCATGTTCTCACTCATAGGCGGGTGTTGAACAATGAGAACACATGGACACAGGGAGGGGAGCACTACACAGGGGTCAGTTGGGGGGAAATAGGGGAGGGACGGTGGGGGGTGGGAAGCTGGGGAGAGATAGCAAGGGGAGAAATGCCAGATGTAGGTGATGGGGAGGAAGGCAGCAAATTACACTGCCACGTGTGTTCCTATGCAACAATTTTGCATGTTCTTCACATGTACCCCAAAACCTAAAATGCAATAAAATAAATAAATGGGGAAAAAAAAAAAAAAAAAAAGAAAGTACTTAAGACTTCTCTTTGGCATATGCAAGTTACCAGCACTGCTACTCTTGTGCTTTGGGGCCATGATGAAGTAAAAGAAGGTTTATTTGAACACAAACACTGGACAAAGGGATGATTCACAATGTCCTGGTCAGTAAGGAGTGGAACAGTGTGAAATTTCATCATGCTACACAGAATGGTGTGCCATTGAAAACATTAATTGTTTTTATTTTTTATTTTTCTTGAGATAGAGTCTTCCTCTGTCACCCAGGCTGGAGTGCAGTGGTATGATCTCAGCCCACTGCAACCTCTACCTCCTAGGTTTGAGCGATCCTCCTGCCTCTGCTTCCTGAGTAGCTGGGACTCCAGGTGCATGCCACCACCCCCAGCTAACTTTTGTATTTTTAGTAGAGATGCGGTTTCTCCATTTTCGCGAGGCTGGTCACAAACTCCTGACCTTAGTTGGTCCACCCACTTCAGCCTCCCAAAGTGCTGGCATTACAGGTCTATGAGCCACTGCGACTGGCCAGTTGGGCAATATTGATAGAAAATTTAAACGTGGTGTTTTCCCAGGGTAAATTAACTAAATTATTTGAGCTATATTAGTGAACGAATAAGTACAAATATATACACATGTAAATATATGTAATTATATATGTATATTCATATTTATACATAACTCCTATGGTGGAATGATTTTTCTACCTAACCTCAGCCCCTCAAAATTCTGACCCCCTCGGCCTCCCAAAGTGCTGGGATTACAGGCATAAGCCATCGCACCCAGCCTGAAATAGTTTTCATTTGATATTTTTGGACTATAGTTGCCTGCAGGTAACTGAAATCGCAGACAATGAAATGTGAATAATGGAGGAGGACTAATGGTCAGTTGGGTTTTGCCTGCATAGATCCCCTTCTTCACAGACTATTTTTCTCCTTCTGCCATCCCTGAGATGTCAAAACCAACTCTTCCTCCTTATCATCCTCTTCATCTTACTGAATGTGAAGACGATGTGTATGAAGATCTTCATGATAATCTACTTTCACTTAATGAATAGTAACTACATTTTCTCTTCCTTTTGATTTTAAACCACATTTTATTTTCTCTAACTTTATTGTAAGGATACCTAATATAAAACACGTAATATACAAAATATGTGTTAATCGACTATTTATATTACTAGCAAGGCATTCAGTCAACTGTAGGCAATTAGTAGTTAAGTTTTGGGGAAGTCAAAATTTATCTGGAGGTCTTCCACTTTGAGGGAATCCAGAGTCCCCAATCCCCATATTTTTCAAGGCTCAACTATATTTTAAAATACTCTATTAATATAAGTCAGAGATCTAGAGGCAGGTTTCATAGCTATCATAATTTAAAAATAAAGATAAGCACCAATAATCTCTCAAAATGTCTGCAGCAACTATAGTGTTACATGAGAGTATCTGAGGTTTATATTGCTGATACTGTGCTCTATTCTCTGGGGCACAATGGCTCACATCTGTAATCCCAGCAGTTTGGGATGCTGAGGTGGGCAGATCACCTGAGGTCAGGAGTTCGAGATCAGCCTGGCCAACAGGATGAAACCCTGTCTCTACTGAAAATATGAAAATTAGCCCAGCATGGTAGTAGGTTTCTGTAATGCCAGTTACTCAGGAGGCTGAGGCAGAAGAATCGCTTGAACCTGGGAGGTGCAGGTTGCAGTGAGCCAAGATTGCTTGCCTGTACTCCAGCCTGGGCCGCAGGAGTGAAGAGGTTAGTAAAAATAATGATGTATTATTTTCTCAAGATCACAGTCCCTATACTTCTCTCCATGGACTTTTTAGGTGAAGAACACTCTCTGCAGATCAACACCTCTTCATCCTCTGTTTATTCACAGTTCATATCATAAGGCTTCATAATAATTTTTTTTCCTTCTTCACTGATATGATTAGAAACTTTTTGAGGCCATCAACCTTTATATGTTTGATGACATTGCCAGTGACTAAATAATAAAAATTTTGGAACAAGTAGAAGAGATACTGGTATTTACTCTCAGCATCCAGCAGTGTCACTCAAAATCGAGACCTGTGTAGGTGATCGCTAATAAGACTTATCTGTTCTTAATATGAGTGTGAGATGTGATGCAGCAGGAGAACTGTGACAAATTCCCAAAGAATTTGGTCCTCCCAATGCATTGGAACCAAGGCTAAAGTTTAGACTTTCTCCTACCTCTACCCTCAATAAATAAACAAACCTATTTATGTATCTAATAAATTACATTAGGATAAAAGGTAAATGTTCTCTGTCAAGGAGAGGGAGATAAAGAGGAAAGGAGAAAATGTTTCACTTAGCCCAATTTTGCTACCCAGGAAATATAGGATAATAAAGATATAAGAATGGGAATTTATGGAATATAAATGGAGAAGAGAAACTAGCCAAGGGAAGTTTAACTCCAGGTCCCTTTGAGTTAAGAAAGAAAAACATTAAATTGCCCCAGTTCTAATATGTCGAATAGACCTACGTCTTCACAAAAATAAGTCATCAAATGCTTAGGAAAGAGATGCCTCAATTTTCAAGTCTTTTTTGTCATGTAGAGAAGGCCCATCCTCTGGAAAACTCAGAGACATTTTAGCCAAAGAAATCATGTTATCTTGTTATAGTCAAAGTAGTTGTCACCTGGAAACCCTTCAAGATCAATGACCAAATGCTTAAAAAACCACTCAGTGATTGTAAGAGGAGTAAACATGAATAAATGGTTAATATTGCACCTGGTAATGAGTATGGTTGAGTTTCTCTCCTTATTTGCTTTTTGTAAATTTACAGAGCCTTGATTACAAGAAATGTGCTTGATTCAGAAACATCAGCCAACTTGGAATTACAACTTGCGCTGCTGGGTTTGTTTGAAAATAAAATAAAAGCAAGGAGAAAAACACAGAGACATGATTATGAGACACTAGAATTTGTAAAAGAGATTAGATATTATTAAAATATCATTCCTAGAAATTAGACACAGTTTTATAAGTAATAACCTAACAGTTGACTGTGCAAAATGTCATAATAGAAATTAAATTTTCATTTGTGAACAGGAATAATGAGATAACACAGAAGAGATTGGGCTTGGATTTGTTTGCCACTGAAGATTAATGATTGTCTAAGGTCTGTATTCAGAGTTAAGGTGCACATTTGGTTGTAGAGAAAGATCATTTATTAGGTGTACACAATCTTTAACTCTGGACCACAGTCATGGCATGAAATAGATGAAATTTCCATTTCACCACCACTGCTGTCAGGTTATTTCAATATATGTACTAGATAAAAGTAAATGTATCCTTTTCAGAGAAAAAAAATGCAATATAAAAAGGGCATATTAATAAAAAAATAGTCTTTGTCAATGAATGTTGAACACAATATTGTCAAGTTGGTTGTTGGAGAAGACTGACATCTAAAAGGTGCTCTAACCATTTTGGAAAGAATTTATAGTTATGAAATTATTACATTAAAACTATATTGTATTGGCATAATGCTTTACTATACTTTTATTTCTTCAATGCTTTAAAATCATTTTATCATATTCAGATTCTGTATGAAGTAGTATAGCAAATAATATAATATTTATTTCCAGGCAAAAATGTACAGTTTATATTTTTAATTGTGATGTATCAAGGTCTATTTGAAAACTAAATGTATAAACTATAGTAATAAAAATATATCAATTATAATAAGTGGTCACTTTGTCTCAAATTTTTAATTATATATTTTCAGTATCCTTAGCCTGGATGTCCCTAGAGACTGCATTGTCTGTTTCGTTTAGATAATTCAGCAGATTGAGCAGTAGACAGGAGTTGATAGAGGGCTAAGAATACACCAGACAGTTTTCATCATTTATCCCCTCATATCCCAAAATATTGCAGTAAAGTAGAACGTTCTATCCATGTTACAGATGAAGAAATTAAATGTAATACAGATGAACAGCTTAGCCAAAAATTTTAGGCTAAATCCAAATTTAGTTCAGAATCCAAATCTGTGTAAGCCCACAGCTCTAACACTCATTCTAGCCTCTTCCATGATGCATTTGGTTCCTACTTTGCTTGAGACATTAAAAATTCATTTTCAACACTATTACAATTTATCATTGTTTTTTGAGATAAACAGATTTTCCCAGGCCTTAGACTAGGATCATGGTAAACTTATTATAAATTATGTTTATTGGTGGTGGTGTTATTTTGGATTTTTCTATTTTTATACAGCAAGATAATAATTTCCTAACAACTACGGTTTCTTATTCCTTGATTCTTGATTTGGGATGGGAGGTGCGGATTTTTCCCAGGGTAACTCTACTCAGATCAAGATTTCAGCCCTGCCTTCCAAAGTATAGAATATACACGTGAGAGAAAAAGATTTCAGGGTTGTAAAAGTTTCTTATGCATTTTGAAAATTCATCACTTAATTTTGTTAATAAGGATTGAAAATGTTTCTTCCCACTCTGTAGGTTGCCTTTTCATTCTGTTGATTGTTTTCTTTGTTGCACAGAAGCTTTTTACAATGATTTCTTTCTATTTTTGCTTTAGCAGCCTATGTTTTTGATGTCCTATGAAATAATTACCAAAACCAATGTCAACAGGGTTTTCCATGTATGTGACTTTTTTTCTCCCAAGAGTTTTACAGTGTCAGGTCTTATGTTTAAATTGTTATCCATTGTGAGTTGATTTTTGTCTATACTTAATATAGGGGTAAAATTTTATATTTGTGCATAAATATATAGTGTTTCCAATACTATTTGTTGAAGACACTGTACTCTTCTCATTGTAACCATAAGTATTGTATATGCATAAGTTTATTTCCAGGCTCTGTATTCTGCCCCATCTGTCTTTATGTCACTACAATACTATTTTAATTGTTACAGCTTTATAGTATATTTTGAAATCAGAAGGTGATTTCAAAGCCTCCAGCTTTGGTCTTTATGAACTTTACTTTGGCTAGCCTGCTTGTGTGTGTGTGTGTGTGTGTGTGTGTGTGTGTGTGTGTGTCCCTATATGAATTTGATTATTTTTTCTATTTTTGTAAAATATGCCAGTGGGATTTTGTTAGAGACAGCATTAAATCTAATAGCTACAGAAATACATTTGGGTATTACAAATACTTGCACATTATCATGTATTTTAATCCATGAGCATGAGATATTTCTTTCATATATTATGTCCTCTTTGATATCTTTCATTGTGTTTGTAGTTTTCAGTGTACCAATATTTTACCTCCTTGGTTAAGTCTATTTCTATATAGTTTATTCTTTTTGATGTTATTATAACTAAGACTTTTAATTTCCTTTTTAGATGGGTTTTGTTAGTACGTGGAAACACAACTGACTTTTGTATGTTGATATTGCATTCTGCAACTTTACTAATTCCTCTGGCTGGGTGTTCCAGTGCTGTGTTGAATAGAAGTGGTGAGAGTGATCATTTTTCTCTTTTTCTTGGTTTTAGAGAAAAAGCTTTCACTTTTTCACCATAAAGTACAATGCAATCTGTGAGCATATCATATATGACCTTTATTATGTTGATGTACATGTAATTATCACTCCCATTAATTTTACAAAGATGGAGGTCTGGAATTGAAGAAATGTGCAAAGGTGCATAAAATGCAATTTACATACAATTTTATGGTAATAAGTAAATGCTTTATTTATGGAGAGAAATAATGGAGAACAACAAAGGAAAAGAAAGGATAGTAGGCTGGGCACAGTGGTTCACCTCTATAATCCCAGCACTTTGGGAGGCTGAGTGGGGGGCAGATCACAAGGTCAAGAGCTCAAGACCAGCCTGGCCAATAACGTGAAACCCTGTCTCTACGAAAAATATAAAAAATTAGCTGGGCGTGGTGGTGTGTACCTGTAGTCCCAGCTACTCAGGAGGCAGAGGCAGAGCAATCGCTTGAACCAGCGAGGCAGAGGTTGCACTGAGCCAAGATCGTGCCACTGTACTCCAGTATGGGCAACAGAGTGAGAATTCCATTTCAAAAAAAAAAAAAAGAGAAAGGATAGTGTAATTGTTGGGAGCTCTTTTTTTTTGAGGGTAGTCAGATTTTAATTGAACAGAAATGTGAAGGCATTCAGGGGATAAGACATGTGGAGAGCTGACAGAAACCTATTGCCAGCAAGGGAAGCATCAAGTCCAGAGGCACTGAGGAAGCTGTGTGCATGACCTGTTTGATGAATAGCAAGGAGGCCAGCAAGGCTGGAGTTGGGTGAGGGAGGAGAAATGACAGGAGATGAGATCTTGCAGCTGGGGAAAGAGTTGATGAAGAATTCTAAGTCATGGTGTGAACTCTGAACTCATACTTGCCACAAAAAGCTTGCCCATGTGCTAAAGGCTTTGGCCAAACTTTAGCCCAGCTTCCACTTGCACTAGGCCTTGTCCTCAAGGTGGCCATAACCTCTAAGTTTTTGTTTAAGAAAGTGTTATTCCTGGCTGGGCACTGTGGCTCATGCCTGTAATCTCAGCACTTTGGAGGGCTGAAGTGGATGGATCACAAGGTCAGGAGATCAAGACCACCCTGGCCAACATGAGGAAACCCCATTTCTACTAAAAATACAAAAATTAGCCGGGCATGGTGATGCGTGACTGTAGTCTCAGCTAATCAGGAGTCCGAGGCAGGAAAATTGTTTGAACCAGGGAGTTAGAGGTTGCAGTGAGCCGAGATCATGCCACTGCACTCCAGCCTGGTGACAGAGGGAGACTCCATCTCAAAAAACTAAAAAAGTGTTATTCTGCCAAACCGCAAAATATGCTTGATACCAACCCCAGTATACATCATCAAACCATGTTCAGTAATTTTTTTACTCACTCCTCTTCTGTAATTTTTCATTTCTTGGTAGCCCCCTTTTTAGTTCCTCAGGTACCCTCTTTTCCCCTACCCGCTCTTTTTTTTTCATATCCCCATGTACCTTTTTTGTTCCCCCTCAGTTCTTCCTTTAAAAACCTTAGTCACCTTTATTTTAGTTGGCATTGAGTTCATTCCATATTGGACTCTCTCTTCTTGCTATAGTCTGAATGTTTTGTCCCTTCAAAATTGGTATGCTAAAATCCTAACCCCAAAAGTGATGGGGAGGTTGGAAGGTGATTAGGTCATGAGACTTCTGCCCTCATGAATAGGATCCAGTGCCCTTGTAAAAGATGCTCAAGGAATCTCTGTCTCCTGGTCCACCATATGAGATTACAGTGGGAGAAAGTGATTTTACAACATGGAAAACAGATCCTCGCCAGACACCAAATTTGCCAGCACCTTGATCTTGAACTTCCCAGGAGCCAGGACTTTGAGAAATATATTTATGTTGCTTATAAGCTACCTAGTTTATGGTATTTTTAATAGCAGCCTGAAATGATTAAGACACTTTTCTACTCCAATAGTTTAAATAAAATCTGTCTTGCTTTTTCACTCTGGCAACCATAAGGATTTTGACCTATACTTCAAGTAATATGGAAAGTCATTGAAAAGATTTTGACAAAGAATGACATAATAAAACTTGTGTGTTCCACAAATATCTCTAACTACTACAGGCAATAATGGGAGAGCTTCAAAAAACAGGGAAACATTCTGAGAGACCCTGGGTTTGCTGAATTCCCCTGAGCTAAGTCCAAGGCCTCCTGCAGACCTGGAAGAGCTTTCCTGACATTCAGTACTGAGGCTGGGTTGATTTAAGGAGTAAATACAGCAGATACTTAGGAGAATGGGGTTGCCAAATATAACTGTTTGGTCATTCAATGTCCACAGAGTTCAGTCTCTTCACTTAAGTTGATAAACTTGGGACCAAATTAGCACACATAAGTAAGCAAGATGAGCCTACTCTGAATTAGGATTGTGTTTACCCATTGTGATGTTAGGGACACTGTGAAGGACACATTCTCTTAAAATCTTCAGTCCTCACTTCCTAAAATTCCTCAGTTAGGTATCTATGTCTTTGTATTTAGAACTGCTTTATCTGAAGTCTACTGTTTTAATTTAAATACACCTAGAAGATGTGAAGGTCACATCTCTCTACTGCGAATACATTTATGAACACGTGGGAAAAGCAGATCAGAGCAAAAAACACTGATTCTTGAAATACAGGAGTGAAAATATGCTGAAATAAGATAAAAGCATTGAAAGCTGGGGATGCCAATGAGCCACATTCAATCTTTGTCTGCTTACAATTTTGCCAAGGGCTGGCCAGGGGCAGAATAAAATCTTGAACTAGCCATAGTCGAAAAGAATTTTTTTTAATAAAAATGAACAGATGCAATAAATTATGAGAAAATTGACTGGAAAAATCACTACAGAAAAAATATTTAACAAAGAGATTTTAGGAAAATAATAGAATAAATTTATTAAGCAGAGCAATTCACAGAAGTTGGTTACTGTTCTAAGGTATGTATGTGTATATATATATATATATATATATATTAAATGTGTACATGTAGGTATGCATACGTGTATACATATGTGCACACATATATTCATTTAGTCTTTATCACAACCCAATGAGTCAGAAAAGATTATTATGACATTTAATATTTGTAGAAAATGAATGACAGAAAATTGAAGGACTTACCCAAGACTATGCAGCTAATACCTGACTTAGCACAATTGACCACAAAGAGTCTCACTCCAGAGCCTATGAAATGTAACACTGCAAAGCATATCTTAAAGGAGAAACACAGGATTTTGTTTCCTGCAAATATAAAAACTCTTCGTTTCATGTTAACACTTACTTTTATGTAAATGCAATCTAAGAGTGCAATTGATAATAAAATCACACACACACACACACACACACACACACACACACACGTACATTTCAATTCTACCTCTCAGGTGAGAGCAAGAGAAAAATAAATGTAAAAATGTTTAAGAAGAAGATAACTGTACTGTGGAAAGTGACTAAATGTACATAAAATAACTTTGAAAACTATTTGAAGTCTGATAAACTTGGATTTCATTTCTTCCTCAGCAAGTTCATAACAGTGACAATATGTGAGTTCTTTACTTTTCACGGTCTCATATTTTGGTCTGCAAAATGGTAATGATAACCATCTAAAAATATTGTGTGAAACAAAAATTATACCTATACCTATATCTATACCTATACCTATATCTCTCTATATATTGAACAGCTGGCACTCAGAAGACAAACAAGAAAGAATATTTGCATGAATAAAAAGTAACCAGAAAATTTTGGTTTTGTTTTCTTTTTAAAGTGGAGATAATGCTGCACTGGAAATGGGGATTCTAGTTCCAGCATCAGCTTTTTGATAACAGAATAGAATATCTACTCTGGACTCTCCCACGAGGAAAGCCCGTAAAATATTTGGAAAGTTATAGGCTCTCTTACAATGAAAAAAGAGAGCAAAGAGCCTCCAACAGAAAATATGCCTTCATGTTCTCAATGCATTTTGAATTATAGCAGACCCAAAGGAAAATAACACAGATCTATTGAAAGCACTAAGTTAAGACGTTAGGACCACTCTGGGTAAGTCTCTATTTGCCCTATATGCAATGCAAATATAATATGATACTACCATTTATTCCACATATTTTAGCTGCTAGAAAACAATCAGAATCTCTGGCTTTAAGATAAATGGATTTCTTGGCAATAAGAGTCTGAATTATCAACTGAAAATAAAATAGCAATTTCCCCACAAATCAATCACACATTAGAGAGAAAGCCACTGTTCTAAATCATGTAACAAGTGTAAAAAGTGTTTCTAAAGGCTTCATTCAGAGTGAAAGCTTTACAATTATTTATATTATCTATGACTTGCATAAACTTTTAGAATAACAAAATATTTTCCAAATGCTGATCACACCCACAAGTTGCACACATATCCTCAGAAGGATTTGGGTTTGGATATAGGACAGTAATGTTGAGGCTGCTTGCATTTTATTCTTCCATATTTCTTGCAGAAAAGAAAGAATCATAAGGCCCTTATAGTGAAATACTGCTCCTTAAAGACTACCATTTGCATTTGTAACTCCTTAATAATTTAAAATAAGCAAAGATGTTCTGTGTCTGTAGAAAGTATACATGTCTGCCTGAATTAATTTTCTTGGATTCCAAATTTTACAAAAGTACATTTCATTGTTTTATTCCAATCTTCAAAGAAGAGGATAAAAATTAGAGAGCAAAAAATAAATGGACAAATTTCTGAAGGTGTGTGATATGATTTGGCTGTGTCCTCACTCAAATCTCATCTTGAATTGCAGCTTCCATGACTCCCGCATGTTGCAGGAAGGATCTGGTGGGTGGTAACTGAATCATAGGGGCAGGTTTTTCCAGTGCTGTTCTCATGATAGTAAGTAAGTCTCACGAGATCTGATGGTTTTATAAAGGAGAGTTTGCCTGCGTATGCTCTTTTGCCTCCTGCCATGTAAGGTGTGACTTTGCTTCTCCTTTGCCTTCTGCCATGATTGTGAGGCCTCCACAGCCATGTGAAACTGTGGGTCAATTAAACCTCTTTCCTTTATAAATGACCCAGTCGCAGGTAAGTCTTTATTAGCAGCATGAGACCTAATACAGTAAATGTGTGATTTTTGGAAAAGCATATGAATTTACAGAATGGAAATATAGAGAAAATAATCAACAAAAAAGGACAGTTTTTGCATTTAAAAATATTTATAGTTTCTAACATATTTGCATTGGAAAAACTCCAAAAGTTTGACAATATGTATTGTTGGCTAGGCTACAGGGGAAGTACTTTGTCATACATTAGCTAGTGAGGATACAAAATTGTTCAACATTTATTATGGAAATTTGTTGATATCTAGCAAAATTTCATATCCTTTTACCCTTTGATCCAGCAATCTTACCTCTAGGAAACTATTACCAAAATGCAAAAGAACACAGTGCTACGTATTCAGAGAAACATTGATTGTCATAGTAAAAGACTGAAAGTAACCCAGATGTTGATAAACATATAATCGCTTGTTAAATTATGGCAAATAAACAAAAGAGCATAATGCACAGCAAAAGAAAAAAAAATTAAAGGACTATTTCTATATACTATTTAAGGATAACTTCCAAGATACATTGTCATGTTAACAAGTTAACTTCCAGGATATATTGTCAAGTTAACTTTAACATAAAGTAAAGAAAAATATATTTTATTTATAATTCCGAATGCTTTGTTGTAAATTCTATATTCATTTTTAATTTTTTCAATTTTCTATTGTGGGTATATAGTAGATAAATACACATATATATATGGTATATGAGATGTTTTGATACAGGCATACAATGTGAAATAAGCATATCATGAAAAATGGGGGATATCCATCACCTCAAGCATTAATCCATCATGTCAAAAACAATACAACTATATTATTTTAGTTGTTTTAAAATACACAATTAAGTTATTATGACTGTAGTCACCCTGTTGTATATTCAAAACATTTTATTAGGTTTTAGAAAATAGTTAATCTCATAAAGATTTTTCCAATTGTTTCACACAACAAGAATTTGAACTTGAAAAAGAGATTTAAAAGATTCATTTTATATTCCTTTATATAACCAGTACCAAGCATATCTTGTTGGACAGTTGTAATTTTCACCTTAAAACTATGCTAAACCATATGAAATCCAGAATCCAATGTTTTGTCACTTTACACTTTTCTTTTGCTTTCCGTTATTATCCACTTGGACTGTGTGCATTATCTCTATCCTGTGTACTACATTTCTGATTTCTATAAGGAGTGCCAAATATATTGGCAATGTCATTACCTGCACAGTCTTTATTCGAGGTTCAATTCAGCAATCTAATGTCTCTTTGTTACTATGACCAAAATTACAATTAATCATCTTCCTGTTTGTCCAACCATGTGAATGCTTTTTATGTTACTGATTAGATGAGGCAATGTTTATTGTTTTCATAAACAACATAGATAAACTATAAATCATGATAAGCCATAAATTTGTTTACAAGTTCGATGAATAACTGAGAG
This sequence comes from Sapajus apella, assembly GCF_009761245.1. NCBI lineage: Eukaryota > Metazoa > Chordata > Mammalia > Primates > Cebidae > Sapajus > Sapajus apella. The sequence goes on along the minus strand of NW_022436948.1, from coordinate 21,256,614 downwards.
AATGCATGTATAATATAGATTACATATATTTTTGAAAATTGTATACCAATTTTAGTCGATTTGATTTTCTTTAATAATAATGTAATACAATAGATACACTGAAATAAACATACAGCTGACAAATATTTCAAGTTCAGGCTTTGTTAAAAATGTCCTTAACACCAATTTGTTTCAGTGGGAAGAGAAACATTGCAGTGTGTGAAAAGATTGTAAGAAATTACATTTTCTAAATGCTGATCAAGCAATAGTCACTGGATTCCATCTGGAGCTGTCTAGCAACTAGAATAATTTAATGGAGAATGACGCTGACCACATAACCTTGATCAAACTGGGGAACACACTAAGTCTTTCAGGCATGCACAATCTTTATATTTTGCTTATTGTATTGATTAATTTTATTAAATTAAATGAGCAATGTGTTTACCACATTGTCAAAATCAACAATTAACAAGTAATTATCCAGAATACTTTTTCAAATGAATGATTACATTCTCCAGATTAACAAATCACTTCAGTTAATTGGGTTATTCCTACTGTGTCACTGTATTGTACATTGCATTGACCAAAAGTGATTTTTTTTTATGTTTAGGAGAACATTTTATTATATAACCACGGTCACAGCTACACCAATGCCCAAAATTCTATTTTTAAAATATGGCCTTTACTTTGTTCAAAAAACAAAATGTGTCTTGCTTCATATCAACAAACCATTCAAACATCAATATAAAGTTGAGCTTTGGATGACAGGCATCACTAGCTCATAGAAAAAGAAAACATATATTGTAATGCATGAGACACAAAATATTTTCTTTCTGAGTATTCATTGTTGTAACCCTTTTGGGTGAACAGTGCTTCCCCTTACACTAACATTTGGGGGAAAAAAAGTTTACTTTGTTTTTTCTGAAGCATTGACACACTTCATTAATTCTGAACTAAATGCCCTAGTGTTAGAAACAAAATGTGAGAATATCTAGCTGGTTTTAAAGCTAAAGCACATGTGCTTGGAGACTACTAAACCCAAGGTCTTACCATAAAAATGTTTATGCCCATTCATTAGAGCTCGCTAGTAATAGGGCTACCAACACGGTCAGTGTGAAAATGAAGACTGATTCCTTAAGACATTGGTTCTTCCTGGCACATCAAACTGACTCAACAGTATTTTCAGTGATAGAAATCACTTCTGTTGGTTCCCTTTCCATTGCAATATGGTAACTGTGAAAAGTATTATCATCAGTCTTTTTGTAACTAAAACATTAATTTCCTCACTCAGACGTGGGAAAATTCTTCAGTTTCTCTGGGGAGAAAAAGCGTTAAGAAACTCACAGTGTGCTTTTCGCTCCCAGAGATCAGTGGGGAGAAATGATGTTCTTTCTAAAAATTTGACATGTACAAGAAAAATATATATATACATTTATTTCAGCATTTCTGCAAGTTTTTGTAAAATCAAGTGTAGCTATCTGAAATTCTCAGATCTGCTGAGATATTTTAAAGGCCTGCAGAGGCTGAGTGAGGTGGATTATGCCTGCAAGCCCAGCACTTCGGGAGGCCGAGGCCGGTGGATCACCTGAGGTCAAGCATTCCAGACCACCCTGGTCAAGACGGTGAAAACCTGTCTCTACTAATAGTACAAAAATTAGCTGGGCATGGTGGCACGTACCTGTAATCTCAGCTATTTGGGAGGCTCAGGCAGGGGAATTGCTTGAACCCAGGAGACGGAGGTTGCAGTGAGCTGAGATTGCATCAATGCACACCAGCCTGGACAAGAGCAAAACTCCATCTCAAAAATAAATAAATAAATAAATAGAAACTCTGCATTTCTTATATGTGATAAGTGATGTCTGGCATTCTTGAGAAACAGAAGAAAAAGAAGTGAAATGAATATTATCTCAAAATTAAGGAAATTTGGGAGTTTGATGTAAGATTTAATAAAAAAATTTCATTAATATGAAATTAGGCAACTTCTACCATGCTGACTCATAGTTGTACTTTTTTCTTTTTGTGCTGTGTGTGTGTGCATACACAAGTACATTTACTGAGTCTGAAAGTTATCACATGGACAGAAAGACCAACCAGACTTGGAAATCCAGAGCGTGCTGGGTCATACAGCCTGCCAAAGTAAGTCATGGCTTCATTGTTGACTGAAGAGTCTTTACCTCTAAATTTTACTAATGAGAAACATTTTTTACATGTGGATTGCCTTGGCTGTAGGCAGGAAAGGATCATAAATTGAGAATAATTTCTGTGGTAATCAACGAAGTTTCAAAAGAAATTTGGAAATGTGACTTGGGTTGATTGATGAATAAGACTCTGAAATTAGTGAGAGAAGAGAAAACCACAAATCAATGGAGTGATGCTAGGGACTCTCTGGGTAGCAGTTTATGATTTTGTGTGTGTTTTCCTTGCACTACTACAGTTTAACCCTGGCTTTCAAATTGTAGCTATTTCAAAATTCCCTCTAGTTAACTCTAAGCTTTCAGTACTTACATTTGCAAGATTTATGTGAATAGAATTCTGTGGAATTAACCAAGCAGGTTGTTAACCAACAGTTTGAATTTCTTTGCACCACTCTTCCCCTGAAACAAATGCCCACGGGAGAAACATCATGTCATTGGGATGTGAGTCCCAGAGTCACAGAGAGAGGTCAATAAAAATGCAAAGAATGTCCAAGGCAGATCTGAGAATAAAAGGAAAAGGGACATGGCAGAAATAGTGACAGTATTGACAACTCTGTAGTATACTTGAGGCAAATTAGCCCATTAGGTTGAAATACTTGTATAAGGAAAATAACACTTTGAAGACAAGACAGCTATTTCTTTCTTGCCCACTGATTGTGTATTTGGTGTTGAAACACTGTGTTTTATTATTTCCTCATGAGAAATCTGATCTCATGATTTAACCACAGTAGATGCCGGCTCAGTAGAGGAATAAGGAAACATGCCTGGGGAAGCTATAAACATTGCTGATTTTCTCCATGCCCTCTCCATTTCTATTATGATGCTCACCATGAGCTGTTGACTAAAGATGGATACTTTCAGTAGCACATAGTGGACAGAGACTGATCTCTTTTATATACGAAACTAAATTCCCTTCTCTTTTTAAACTCCTTTGCTTATTTTTGTTGCTATCAGATAATGTGTTAGCAAAATGCTGCAATATTGAAATGTCAATATGCATTTACAAAATTCATTGAGATGCCTTAAATGAATCCAAGCAGTGCAAAATAATTTGTATGCAAAAGGAAACTTGCCTAATCAGACTCATAAATTTGAGTGAACATTTAATCAATTAGGTTTATCTGATTCACTAGCAGTTTATAAGATTCTTTGATGATACAAATGCAGAATAAATAAAAGCACAAAAATTAGGAATTTTTCAAATTAAACTCACAGAGTGAGTTTGTTGCACAAACAATGAACATGCAATTAATGGCAAACAATAAAGTATTGGGCCATATTCTATTTCTAAAGGCAATTTAAAAACTGATGAAACATAAGTTGTAAACAAAAACAGTAGACTTTTACAAAAAATTTGTGTTATTTCATTTTTGCCTGGTGGATACATAGAAAGTGTCATTTATATTGTTTCTTAAATAATATACTCTAAATATATTAGATTTAAATACAGCTTTAAGCATGCCAGGAAATATTCATGTGATTATTTTACCCACTCTATTTGTATCCATTAAATGAAATGTAATACATCTGATGCTCAAGGGAAATAATTAGAAATCAATACTCTCAGGATTTCCTGTATAAATGAACAGTGACAATTGTATATGATAGGTACTAGCAGCAGGGTACTAAAGAAGGAATCATTATTTTGTCATTCAAGCACTGCAATACTGGAATAAATTCTGCAAACTGGCTATATAGATACTGTTAGAAAAACCTGTTGTTTACAAACAAAGACACTCAAAAAGAGCATTCTCAGTACTGTACCCCGTCATTGAACTTCCCTCACATAGCTGAAAATCAGACAAGATATAGCAGGAAAATGAGGTGAAAATAAATGGGAACTGTTTCAGAATGAGACGGAATGTCGTGTAATGAATACTGGAGAGAGTACTAGACCAAGAAACCAGAAGTTTGGAAATTTTATCCCAGTTTTTCTGCTGAATGTCTATAAGACCTTAGAAAAAACTGATAAATCGTAAGTTGTAAACAAAAATACGGACTTTTTTCTTTCTAAAAATTTTGCATTGTTTCATTTTTTGCCATTCTGGAACTCACTTTTCTCATCTGTAAAATGAAATGGTGAAATTTGTGGTTAACAAGTACTTTCTGTGCTTCCCTTGATAATTGCTACTATGATATTAAACACTGCAAAAATCTGATATTTATAACCAATACAACTTCACTACAGAAACATTTAGAAATAATGAAAAGAATTTTGTAAGGTTTGAGAAGTGAAGAATGAAATTATTAAGGAATGATGTGGAGGAAGGGTTACACTTGTAAGGCAGGGGTCCCCAACTCCTGGGCCACAGACCTGCATCAGTTTTTGGCCTGTTAGAAACGGAGGCACACAGCAGGAGGTGAGCTAGCATGGGAGCCTGAGCTCCGCCCCCTGTTAGATCAGTGGCAGCATTAGATTCTCATAGGAGCACGAACCACACTGTGGCCTGTGCATGTGAGGTTCTCTGCTTACCCATCCGCAGATGGTTTCCCTGCTTAGATTCTCATAAAGTCCAGATCAAGTTATTGGCTAGGGTGGTCTCTAGTCTGGAGGCTCAGGAGAATAATCTGTTTCCAGGCTCATCTTGTTTGTTGGCTGAATTCAGTTTCCTGTGGTTATAGAACTAAGGTTTCTATTTCCTCACAGGCTGTCAGTCACCACTCTCAGCTTCTCAATACCACCTACATTCCTCTTCACATGAAGCCTCCATGGTCACACAAGCAAAGTCCATCACTTCTTTTATTGTATGCTTCTTATGAGAATATAACACTAATGCCTGATGATCTGAGGTGGAACACTTACATCCTGAAAGCATGCCCCCAATTTTTCATGGAAAAATTGTCTTCCATGAAACCGATTCCTGTGCCAAAAATGTTGAGGACTGATGTTGTAGGGAAATATAAAGGATTGATAGTGAGGTATTAGCCCATTCTCATGCTGTTATGAAGAAATACCCCAGACTGGGTAATTTATAAAGGAAAGGGGTTTAATTGATTCTCAGTTCCCCAGGGCTGGGGAGGCCTCAGGAAATTTATAATTGTGGTGGAAGGGGAAGTAAACATTTCTTTCTTCACATGTGGCAGGAAAAGAGAAGTGCCAAGTCAAAGGGGAAAAGTCCCTTATAAAACCATCAGATCTCTTGAGAATTCACTCACTATCAAGAGAACTGCATGGAGGTAACCGCCCCCATGGTTTTGCCATGACCTGTGGGGATTATGGAAACTACAATTGAAATTTGGGTGAAACACAGTCAAACCTTATTATAAGGAAATAAAATTACCCTAAAGTAGTAATAACAATAATATCTTCATAGTCATATGAATAGTTGACTTTTGAAGTGAAAACAGGTCAAAATATTGAAAAATAACCACATACCAGGGAGAGGATGACCAATAAAAATTTAAAAATGAAGAGTTACAAGGTTCTCTGTTGGAAAGAAGAGAAATTACAATATTGATGAACTTTAGAGTCTTCTAGGTTAAGTATAAATGGTAAACAGTTGATGACAACTGGTCATCTATGTCAAAAAATGAAGATGGATCCCTTGTTTCTATAATATACTATTTTTCTTTTTTGAGACAGAGTCTTACTCTGTCAGCCAATTGGAGTACAGTGGTGCAATCTCTGCTCACTGCAACCTCCGTTGCCCGGGTTCAAGCGATTCCCCTGCCTCAGCCTCCTGAGTAGCTGGGATTACAGGCGCATGCCACCACGTCTGGCTAATTTTTTTTTTTTATTTTAATAGAAATAGGGTTTCACCATGTTGGCCAGGATGGTCTCCATCTCCTGATCTCGTGATCCACCTGCCTAGGCCTCCCAAAGTACTGGGATTACAGGCATGTTGTTTATCTATAGGAAAGAAATAAAATTAGATCCTCAGTAAGTTCTTACATTAAAAATGGAAATTTAAAAGCAAAACGTGTTCTGTTTATTGCTACATAACAAATTATACAGTCTTAGAGGCTTAAAATAGCATCCATTTGTGTTCTTACAGTTCTATAGATCAGAAGCCCAGGTGACGGGCAGATGGGTTCTCTGCTTAGATTCTCATAACTTTCAGATAAGGTGTTGGCTAGGTTGGTGTCTAGTCTGGAAGCTCAGAAGAATAATCTGTTTCCAGGCTCATTTAGTTTGTTGGCTGAATTCAGTTCCTTGTGGTTGTAGAACTAAGGTTTCTATTTCGTCACAGGCTGTCAGTTAGACACAGCTGTCAACTTCTCAATACCTACTTTCCTCTTTATACGGACCCTCCATGGTCACGGAAGCAAAGCTCGTCACATCTTTCAGTACTTTGAAATTCTCTGGTTTCTGCTGCTGCTGCTACCTAGAGAAAACTCACCTTTTAGACTTGTTGGATTGAGTAAAGGCCACCCCGGAAAATTTCCAAATATAAAGGTCAACTAAGTTGGGACTTAAATGACATAGTCAAAATTTCCTCAGTACCTAGTTTAGTGTTTGCTTGAAAAAAAAAGGGGGGGAAGGGGGGAGGAGCAGCAATGCTGAGAAATAAGCATCTTTAGGATTATGGCTGCCACATGAACCTTTTAACATTTTTAGGAAAAAATATGAGAAAATATGCATGTAACCTAAAAGTGATAAAGACTTTTTTAAAACAAAAGCAAGCAAACAAGCACAATTAAAAATAAACAAATAAATTATTAGATGACATTAAAATACAAAGTGTTTTTAATCTAAAGTTTTGTTAACATGGAGAAGTCATTTTCAATATTTATAACTGACAAAGGAATCATATTTAAAGTATAAGAAGTCTACTAATTAAGTGGAATAGGTATAAAAACCCACACAAACAAAACAGACCATTCGACATGTTACAAAAGAGGAGATCTGAAAAGATTATTAACAGATCAAAGTAGAATCAAATTCTTTAGTCACCAGGAAAGGACATACTCAGTTCAATAACATTTAATATTATACCTACTAGATTGTCACAGTTTAAGTACATTTAACAACTGCAGTTATTTTATAAAACTGAGCATAAACATATCCTGTGGCCAAGCAATTTCACACTTTTATGTACTCTAGAAAATCTCCTGCCTAAGTGCAGAAGACATGTAAAATAGCAGACTTGTATTGTAGCAACATGTTCATGATAACAAAAACGTGAAAGCACCCCAGATATGTACCTAGGGCATCATGAATTATAAAGCATATTATATTTATAAAATGTGGTATTATATAGGAACAATTATAAAATTTTTGGTTTCAGCACAAATTTACACTCTAAAAATGTATTCAGTAATACAAAATTCTTTTGTTTCGTGGCTCACATGCATTGACATTTACTGCATTATTAAAACAGTGAGGTTATTATAATGTATATCCATTATGTAACAATAACAAGAAACTTATGTTAATATCAATAGCTTAATTTTATTTGAAATATATTTTACAAAAAATGTTAAGAGTTTTATGTATTTGCATATCTCTTTAATGTCTGTCATAATAGAAAATAGCTGCTTTGCCTTCAAACTGTTTTTGACATATTTTTCTGGTTAAGCCTATGGTGAAAAAAATCGTGTCTCATACAAATACATTGTTAAAAATGGGAGGAGTATTTAATTGATATTATGTATAATTATTTATATTCTTCCTTGATAGGACACCAAATTCTACATCAAAATTCTGCTAGTGGTGGTTTCTTAAAAGTAGTTGAATGGTTTTGTAATATTATGCATTGATCATTCCAAATATTATTATTATTATTATTATTATCAGGCTTTTTTTTTGGAGACAGAGTCTCACTGTGTCACTCAGGCTGGAGTGCAGTGGTGTGATCTCAGCTCACTGAAACCTCCACTTCCTGGGTTCAAGTGATTCTCCTGTCTCAGCCTCCCAAGTAGCTGGGACTAGGGGCACACACTGCCACACCCGTCTAATTGTTTGTATTTTAGTAGAGGCAGGGTTTCACCGTGTTGCCCAGGCTGGTCTCGAATTCCTGAGCTCAAGCAATTCACCCACCTCAGCCTCCCAAAGTGGTAGGATTATGGGCGTGAGCCACCATGCCCAGCCTCAAAGGATTATTTTGCAGAAATTTTCAAATTTGCAAATTTTGACATATTTCATTTTACAATATCAAAAATTCACATTTGTAATATCTCATCAAAAATATATCTAAGTATTGGGATACTGTTGAGCTCAGGGTGGTGAATACATTTTCCAAAATTATAAATTTCTTCTGGAAAGTTGCAGCAGTCTCCTGTCTGCTTTCCTGCTTCCACTCTCTCTCTGTTCTAGTATACAAGGAAGTCAGAAAAATACTATTATACATATTAAGTTATGTCACTCTCCTGATCCAAGCCTACTGAAGGCTTGCTATCTCTTTCAAGATGAAACATAATGTCTTAACTGGATTCTGATGGCACCCTCGTCTCTCACCTATCTTACCCTTATTTCTATTCCTGTCACTCATTCTGTTAAGAACATCAAAGTCCCACCCCCACCTTTGGGTGCAGGCACTTACTGTTCCTTCCACCGGGAATGTTCTTCCAGGTTATCTTCTTCCCTTTATTTACGTCTCAGCTCAAATGTCCTCTTTCCAGTGGAACTGTCTTGACGACCCAATGGAGAACACCAAGGTACACTTTCTGTTCTATCACCTTGCTTTCATTTTTCATAGCATGTCTATTTTGTACATATTTTGGGATAATTACATGTTCACATGTGTTTTATACATTTAACTTTATTATTATTATACCAACAATATCATGGTCGGTAGCGGGGCTCACGCCTGTAATCCCAGCACTTTGAGAGGCCTAAGTGGGCAGATCGAGACCAGCCTGTCCAACATGGTGAAACCCTGTCTCTACTAAAATACGAAAATTTAGGCAGTCATAGTGGCATGTGCCTGTAATCCCAGCTACTAGGGAGACTGAGGCAGGAGAATTGCTTGAACCTAGGAGGCAGAGGTTGCAGTGAGCTGAGATCGTGTCACTGCATTCCAGCCTGGTGACAGAGCAAGACTCCGTCAAAACAAAAACAAAAACAGTATTATATATATATATATATATATATATATATATATGTAGTAATTTTAAATTTATGATCTATGTCTCCCACTTAGGATTTTGGAATCAAGTTTGTTTTCAGTTACTTTATCTCAAATACCTAGAACAGTACCTGTTCATTTTAAACACTCAGTATATTAATGTGAGTGAACAAATGTATGAATACATGAATGAGTGAAGAAATTCATGTGGTATATTTCTATCAATATCAACTCCTTTATCGTTACTTTTTTAAATTTTATACTTTCTTACTCCATTGCTGATTGTGTGTGTGTGTGTGTGTGTGTGTGTGTGTGTGTCTGTGTGTGTATACAAATCCTCTTTCCCCTTCACTTCTGCTTCCTGTGATTTCTACTTTTCACAGTTTCATTGCCTAGTGAGTAGTGCTGAAAGCCTTCTCTCCTATGCCTTTCAGATTTTATACCACTCAGCAGCTCTGGACTTCTTGTCTTTTCCATTTGGTTCATGAAGCTGAAACTGTCCTAAGACAGGCTGTGATCTGTGTGGTAACCTGAAGCTCTGAGAACTGATAATGAAATCCCACTCTTCAGCTGTGTTTCTGGGAATGAAAGTGATGGGAAAAAAGAAACTTAATGAAAATTAATGGGACAATTGCTAAATTATGAATCAAAGTATAATAACCAATCATAATACAAAATCATTATTCACAGTCTGGCCTTAAGTACTGACTAGCAATTCCACTATATCTTATAGTCCCTGTCTTATAGGTGACAATCTTATGCCTCTTTTTCTACCCTCAAACCTCTAAAACCACCCTCTTAATCTCAATTGATGCCCTCTTCTGATCATCTATAGCTGCATAGCAAACCACCAGATGGTATGAGGTGGATCTTACGACACATTGTACTCTCTAGTAAAACATTATTTATAGTATTCCCATAAGAAAAATGGATTATTGGGCCAGATATGGTGGCTCATGTTTATAACCCAAGCACTTTGGGAGGCAGAAGTGAGAGGATCACTTGAGGTCAAGAGTTTCAGACCAGCCTGGGCAGGGTAACTAGATCCCATCTCTGTCATTAAAAAGAGAGAGAGAGAGGAAAGAGGAGAGGAAAGGAGAGAGAGAGAGAGAGAGAGCGAGAGAGAGAGAGAGGGGAAGGAAGGAAGGAAAGAAAGAAATAAGGAAGGAAGGAAGGAAGGAAGGAAGGAAGGAAGGAAGGAAGGAAGGAAGGAAGGAAGGAAAGAGAGAAAAAAAGAAAGAAGGAAAGAAAGAAAGAGAAAAAAGAAAGAAAGAGAAAGAAAAGAAAAAAAGAAAGGCAGGAGGGAGGGGGAAAGAGAGGGAGGAAAGAAGGAAGGAAGAAAGGAAGAAAAGAGAACGAAAGATGTATTCTACCTTTCTGAGGCATGTAAAAGTCTCTGCTCAGTGTGCACTTGCTTGATGCCCAGGATCTCATAATCTAAATTCAAGTGAGAATGAGTCTCATTGATTATGGCTCTTTCCATGCAGACACCCTCTTCCAGATTCTGTCTTACAGTCTGGAGCACTACAAACTACAAGGAAAAGTTACCTATCATGCCATACTCCCAATTTGCAATAGCATGACCGGCATAGGGTAATCATGATAAAAACTTTCATTCAAATGGGAGAGCAGAGAGGGATGGAAGGCACATGGAATTCACAGGTTCGTAGCAACTTTGAAATCAAGCCAGAGTCACGTTCACAGTTCCTTGCTTGGGACCCAGGTATGTTCCTTAAGAATGATTGACTGCAGGGTAGGTCCCTCTCCCTGAGGCCTTCTTGAATTTGTGTGAGAAATCATCTGTGATCACAGCCGGCGAAGTTTGCCAGCCCAAGGTCTTCTTTTCCTTCTTGTACCATAACTGATTTTTATATCTATATATACAATCCTTGAAATACCCTGTCCAGGCACGGTGGCTCACGCCTATAATCCCATTACTTTGGGAGGCCAAGGCGGGCAGATCATGAGGTCAAGAGATAGAGACCATCCTGGCCAATATGGTGAAACCCAGTCTCCACTAAAAATACAAAAATTAGCTGGGCATGGTGGCACATGCCTGTAATCCCAACTACTCAGGAAGCTGAGACAGGAGAATGGCTTGAATCAGGGAGTCAGAGGTTGCAATAAGCCAAGATCACGCCACTGCACTCCAGTCTGGTGACAGAGCGAGACTCTATCGTAGACAAACAAACAAACAAGAAACTCCCCAGTAATGTGCCTACTTATAGTTAACACAAATCACAAACCCTTTGTTTTCCAGACCCTCTATGCCTTTTGGTTACTTCTGAAGATGATGCAGGAAAATGTCTTAGGATTCTTAGAGACTAATCTAAGATGATACATAAGGCATAATTTTACATCTTTCTGAAGTCTTAATAAAATGTCTCATAGACATACCTTCGATTTTTTTTTCTTTCTGAGAATATATTCTGTTGACAATGATCTAGATATTGGCCATAATGCTATCTTTTGATTTAATAATCTCTTGCTGCAAGGGACTGGGAATGAGGATTGATTTTATATTTGAACTCAACTAATCTTTGTACATTTACCTTTTCACTCAGTTCTTAAAAATAGACGAGTTCTGTCCTAAGAACATTCTTTTCATAATTTACTAGTAGTTCATTCATAGAAATAAACTTTTCATAATTTATTACATGTAGTTTATTCATAGAAATAATTTCCAACTCATGTGCATAGATATATCCATAGTCAGATCCAGTAATACTTTTACATCACAGTTCATGCGATAATTTTGTTAAGATTTCTGCCTCTTCACATCATTAGTCACCCTTTATTTCAGCCTTCAATAACATTTTTCTCACCTTCTCCAAGTTTTTGCAGTAACTACCTATTCCCCAGGCTATACCATAAGCTTAATGTTTTGTCAAAGCAGCACTGAATTTCTAGTGCTAAATTATTTTTCAAACATCTATTTTTATATGAAATAACACTGTAAAAGATAGCAGATTATAAAAATAACAGTCGCTTAATTTATCTATGTATATATATCTTAGGGTTATCTAAGTGAGGGCAGATTTGTTTGTTCTTACATAACTTCAGCTGAGATGGCTCAGCTTGGGCTGGATGACATTCTTCCAAGTTAGCTCACAAACTGGTCAAGGTGTTCCACAGAGTTTGGCAGTAGTTATAATACAAATCCAAATGAGGCATCTCCATCTCAGGGAAAAAAAAAGTTAGCAAAGAACCATAGACCTTGGACAAATTCCAACATGCTTCACTTTTGCTATGTGTCCTCAGGACTTCGCATTCAAAATATGACCTTTATCTCTATTCCCCAGTTCCTCTGTAAAATAAGACAAGAAGACAACAGAGAAGGGGAGAGTCTTTTTCAACGTGCTGCTCACTCCTCGGCACTTTAACCCAGAGTTTTCTCCATTGAAAACACCCAAGTAAGAACTTCCCTAACAGGTTTTCTCACATTGACTTCATGAAACTATAGGTTCTATTAAGTATCTGAAATGATATGGAGTGATGCGCATTTTTCTTGGGCATAATTCCATGGAAAAAGTCTTTCTTCTGAGTAAATTCAGTGAGTCAATATGTAACTAATAACCTGCTTCCATTACACCCATGTTTTTTTCTAATTTCTTCCCTGCCCCTTCATGTCAATATTCCTTTTAAACCCGAAGCTTGTATCCAATTTTTCACCCTAACGTATTAGTTGTAATGGATTTCCTCCTTTCTTCCTCTAACTGTAACTGATTCTTCCAAGACCCATTTAGGAAACACCAGTATCAGAAGTTTGATACCAGCCTGGGCAACATGGAGAAACTCTCTCTCTCTCTTGAGATAGATATATATATATATTTGAGATGGAGTCTCACTCTGTCACCTAGTCTGGAGTGCAGCGGCACAATCTCAGCTTACTGGCCTTCCACCTCCTGGCTCCAAGCAATTCTCCTGCCTCAGCCTCCCACGTAGCTGGGATTACAGACGCCCTCCACCACGCCTGGCTAATTTTTGTATTTTTAGTAAAGATAGGGTTTCACCACGTTGGGCAGGCTGGTCTCAAACACCTGACCTCAAGTGATCTGCCCACCTCAACCCTCCAAAAACTGGGATTACATGCAAGCCACCGAGCTCAGCCTCAAAAAATCATATTTAATTGTTAGCTGGGCATGATGGTGCATACTTGCTGTTCCAGCTATTTGGGATGCTGAGGCAGGAGACCACTTGAGCCTGGGAGGTCAAGGCTGTAGTGAACCATGATTGCATTGCTGCACTCCAGCCTGGGTGATAGAGCAAGACTGTATTTAAAGAAAAAAAAATAATAAAGAAGAAAAAAGAAAAAGAAAAGAAATACGGGTATTAAGACATTTTTCTTGTCTTCTGCTGTCAAAATTGATATGCCTTTTCCACACAGTGCCTGTGCTTCTAATAGTTCCCTTCCATGACAAAATTCAGATTTATGATTCCAAACTGCCTCATCTGTTTGCAATATCTTTATATTAGTCTTTGTTTCCATGGCTTATACCTGGACTCTACCTTTTTGTTCGTTTCTTCCAATCTGTTAAGTCCTTTAGATGATATTCTGATTTTTTAATTTAAATGTCAGCAATACTGATCTTGTCACTATATCTACAATTCCTCCATTTTTCTAGTGTTTTAAATATTTAATTTATTTAACTATAATTTGGATATACAATTGGCACAATAATGACATTGGATAAATGTCTATTCACTGAATGAATTGGTAGATATTTTACCTTCCAAACCAATCTAGAAATCAATGATCAGAAAACACTAAATGTTGTTAGACTAAATAAAAGTAAATAAATGGACTGTGTTTGTGTGTGTGTCAGAGAGAGAGAGTGAAAAGAAAGAGAGAAGAGGAAAGAGAGAGAGAGAAAAGGGATAGAGTGACAAAGCATATCCTTAAAACCTGTTGAGATGCATTAAATTTCTAAATGACCAGCTTTCGCCCAGAAAGAACATTAAACCCTAGAAGAGTATGATTCAATGTGTTGCTCCTTTTCTGAGACACTTAAGAAAATTTTCATATGCAGCTGTTTTATTTTTACCCTTTGATTATTACCATTTTAAATGTTAACTCTTGTTCTAATTTTCCGGTGACCTTTATGTCTAATTTATTAGGAATCCTTTCTTGTTTTTCTGACCCTTTCAGGATTTATGTTTCAAAATTTGATCCTTTTCTGTCTCTGAAGTTTGATATTGTTACTATTAAGCCTTAAAATTAACCTTTAAATAGCCAAGAAGTTTAAATATTTGCTTTACTTTCTAAGTATAAATTATTGTCTTCGTCAGCTTGTGATGCTGTAACAAAATACCATAGACTGGGTGGCTTAAACAAGATACATTTATTTCTGGAAGCCAGGAAATTCAAGGTCAAGGTATCAAAAGGTTTGATTCCTGGTGAAGGCTCACTTCCTGATTTGTAGATAACTGTCTTCTCACTGTATTATCAAATGGCATAGAAAGTTGAGATCCCTGGGCCAGGCACAGTGCCTCACGCCTGTAATCCCAGCACTTTGGGAGGCTGAGGCGGGAGGATCACGAGGTCAGGATATTGAGACCATCTTGGCCAACGTGGTGAAACCCCGCCTCTACTAAAATGTAAAAAAATTAGTCTGGCACGGTGGTGAGCATCTGTAGTCCCAGCTACTCTAAAAGTGCTCTTGCCGTACTGACCCTGCTTGTCAACATGCGGCACACCTCACTTAACACCGCATGTTCTCACTCATAGGCGGGTGTTAAACAATGAGAACACATGGACACAGGGAGGGGAGCACTACACACTGGGGTCAGTTGGGGGGAAATAGGGGAGGGACGGTGGGGGGGTGGGAAGCTGGGGAGAGATAGCAAGGGGAGAAATGCCAGATGTAGGTGATGGGGAGGAAGGCAGCAAATCACACTGCCACGTGTGTTCCTATGCAACAATTTTGCATGTTCTTCACATGTACCCCAAAACCTAAAATGCAATAAAATAAATAAATGGGAAAAAAAAAAAAAAAA